>NC_054878.1:2972311-3272311 GCF_018320785.1 Cheilinus undulatus
AAGAACTCTGATCAATGTATCAACTTTGAACCTTTTGATTTGAAGGAAACACAACAAACTGTGCTCTAGTATAAGTGCTCAGCAAAAGATGTCCCTAAAGCCAGTTAAATCCATACTATTTGTGTCCAAAAGTTAACCATGCAGACCGATGGGCAGGAGGAAGCCAACATTTATCAGGGTTGTCAACTGAGCAACCATGCCAGCATGGAGATATTCTTTATCTCACTTAACCTACAGAGCTGGGGTGCAGTGCCCTCCAGTCAGAATTTTTCCTCCTCATCTAAATCCATTGGCTGGTTTAAATGGCTTCATCTCCTAAACTGTTTTCCTAAACTCTGCCCTGCACTCCCAGCTCTTTAAGTGTTGAAACTATTGACCTTGCCACCAACCCCCTACATCTCACTTCTACTGGACAGACACTAACTTTCCAGCTTCACTGTTCAGCTTTTACTCTTAAATCTTCTTTTCTAAGCTTATCTAGCCTTCCTAGATTCTGTTACATCTTTCCTACAGTAGGGTCGAGATCCAAATGTAGCATACGGCATGTGCCACGGCACACCCAATTTCGCTTGTGGCACATGGCCATTGAGCTGCGGCCTACGAATTTGTGCCGTGACACACGAATGTCTGAGTGTCACTCTCAGTATGCTACAGTCATTCCTGGCACATCTCATGGATAGTCATGCAACATGACATTATTCTCCTGAAATACAGGGTCGAAGTCCCGGCAGATGACATCAATAATAATGGCCTTTTTTTCACCAGCATGTTTGTGACTGGTGCTGTCGTTGAACTGCATAGTAATTAAAATGTATTTGGTTTTACACAAAGTTGAGCTTCAGTTTATCACTGTGTTAATGTCATAGACTGCTATCTTCCAGGAGGGGGCAGTATTGTACCATGACTCAGAAGCACAGAAGTGAATACCCTGTTAGATGAAAAAAAGAAACAACACAAACCAATGGAATAAATGAAAGGATGTCAATCCAATAGTTTGAAATAAATAACACGGATCATGCACTCCTGATCAAAATCTTAAGACCAGTTGAAAAATTTCAAGAATTTGCATTTTGCACTGGTGGATCTTAAGATGGTTCTAAGCAGGGTTTCAAAATGCAAAAAAAAAAGAAATGGGAGTGAGTCAGAAAAAAATTTGTGTAAGCACATTATTGAAAACAATGATTAAACTGAAATCAGTTTTCAGTTTTTCAGAGATTTGTCCATTTCATAGTATTTTACAGTACAATCATGGTTTTAACACTTTAGTTTCTTTGCATGGGTTAACATAGGGGTTTAAACAAAACACTTTTTCCACAACAGCATTTTACAATAAACACAACTCTTTTTCCAGAGTGCTTGGAATCTTCCATGCTTCCATCTTTTTAGTGAAAGTTTCATTTGTTTTTTCTGTCAACCAATAGTCCTGTAAAATATACAATGCTCTTCTCAAAACCACTCTTGTAGAAACTTGTCATTTTTAAAACACAAGAGTATTTCTGGCCCTCTACAAGCTTTCCTTGAAACAATTTATTGATAGCCACCATTTGTTTACATTTTCTGAGAACTTTTTCTCCAAGTTGCCATAAGCTATGTCTTCATAACTTTGTGGACATCTGTATAACTTGTCAAGTCATGGGGCCATCAAGGAGCATACATTTTGCTTAAAGGGACAGTGCCAAAATAAATGTTCAACAGTTTCCAATTCTACACGTTTTCTGGGGACATTTTGCGCTCTTCAGACATTGCTGTCTCTCCAGGAAGGCTGCAGTGGGCAGGCACTGGTGGGCCATTTGCCTTGCAAGGTTTTTGTGGGTGTTGGTCAAAAACTTGTTGTTAATGTTACACTCTACTGCCTCCCGGGATTAGTTTGCCCTGGGGATAACAGAGAGTGTTGTCAGTAACTGTTTGGTAAACCTCAAATAAACATATGGACAGTTGTCAGCGTGGGGAGTGTCCTGTCTTGGCCTCTCACCCCATGCTGTCAGTATCTGCCTACCTACCTAGAAGAAAGCAAAAACATCCCCATAATGACTCAACATCACTCAAACATGTCTTCAGGATAGGCGTCACAAACATGGCTTTGGGATTTATCTCAATCTCAGGGGACCTGACCTCCCTCCATTCTTTTCTGAAATATACATCATTTCTCTTCTTACCTTTTCCATTTTACCACCCCAAATAAAACGAAACATTACTTTCCTCAGTGACACAATAATTTTGTGTGGAGCTGGTACAGTAGCGGCTAGGTGTGTAGATGCAAGGACTTCTGCTTTTATTATTAAACCCTTACCTGTCATTGTTAACTCCCTGCCTTGCCACTGAAGCAGTTTCCCTTGTGTTTTTGCTACTTTTGCTTTCCAATTAAGCTTTTCCATATTTCGTCCTATATGTACACCGAGAACTTTAATGGTCTCTCCCTGTTGGGATACTCCCAATGCTTCAATGGACTCTCTCCAATTAAGATACAAAATTTCACTTTTGGACTTGTTGACTTTAGTGCCAGAGGCACTCTTAACGTTTTCACACAACATTAATGTTTCTTTGATGGACAGATTGTCTATTAAAAGTATATCGATGTCATCCACGTAGAGACTTAGCTTCATGGGATTGGCGAGCCTTTAATAAATTCTTCCTGACGAATGGCACAGGCCAACAGCTCTATTGCCAATATAAACAAGATTGGTGAAAGGGCACAACCTTGTCATACTCCTGATAGTATATTCAAGGGGAGGGTGGCGTTCCCGTTAACCATCACCACACTGTTACAGTCGTTATACAATAGTTCTACCCAGCCTTGAAAGATGGGACCAAATCCAAAATGGGCCAGCACCAATTTTAGAGATTTGTGGCTAATATTGTCAAATGCCTTTTCTAGATCTACCCCTAAAATTCCAAGTGGGAGTTTTCTGTCTTGACAATAAAAGTAAGAATCGCAGACCAGAGCTAAACTGTCAATCATGTGACGCCCCATAACCCCACAGGTTTGCTCCATGCCGATAATTCTTCCTGCTGACAGCTGTAATCTAAAAAATAATGATTTGGATAATATTTTAATGTTGACGCCGAGGAAGGTGAGAGGTCTCCAGTTCTTTAATTCATTCTTTGGTCCTTTCTTATTTAACCTCCTAAGACCCTGCATCCACATATGAGGACATTACATTTTGGCTTTCCTACATTATAGCAATCATTTTTGGTATTAGAATTGATGTCATAATTGTTCAGAATGTCTGTTCAAGTTTAAGGTATTTGCTTAAAATGTTGGGATAATTTGCTGTTTGGAAATTTTAGGGAATTTGCTTGGAAGTTACGAAAGTATTTTAAATGAAATTAAGAGGATATGCTTGTATATTTTGGAGGGTTTCATGGCTTTAAATTAATTTAAATTTTTTAATGCATATTCATGGGAATATGGGGAAATTATTACCAAATTTTTGGGAAGCTGGATTGGGAATTTGGGCTTTGAATTTTTCAGCTTTTTTCTTGGAAAACTTTAGGGGGTTTGGGTTATTTCCATCATTTTCATGGAATTTTGGAGAATGTTTCTTGAAAATGTCTAGAATTTGACAAGAAATTGAAGGGGGAATTTACTTTAATATTTGGGGAATTTGCTTGAAATTTTCAGGAATTTTTGGGGAATTTTTTATTGGAATTTTCAGGCTTTATGAGGAATTTTCACTGAAAGATTTAAGTACTATGTAAATGAATATTTGGGTACTTCAAAATATGTTTAGGAATTTTCAAAGACATTTTTTTTAATTATGTAATTTGGGGGGTTTCGGAAAGGAAAATTTCCAAGAAATTCCTGTTCAACATCAAGACTGATATTTTAACTTATCTGACTTTTTTTTTTATCCTAAATAAGTGGGAGAAAATAAAAATGCACTCCAAACAAAGGCTCGGGTCTCAGGAGGTTAAGAGGGATATTACCCCTTTCCTCATCGAAGGTGAAAGAACACCATTTGAAAAGGATTATATATATATATATATATATATATATATATATATATATATATATATCAGATTTACTCATTATTAATGGTTTGTTTAACTTCATTCCAAGGCTTTGAAATCTACTCAGTATTTTGACTGTAAAGTGTTTTCATTGATCTTATTAAGTAAAGAGCAGGAATATTTTTTTAGAGGTTACAGATGGGCAGAATTTCTCCAACTAAGTAAAGCCATCTCACTTCAGATTTTGTGTAGGTCTCTCATAAAAAGGCATTTCTTTATCTCATGGAGGAACTAAAAGGCCATGGTGATGGTTTGTCATATTTCAATGTCCTGCCATTAGACAAGATTTGCAACATTCTACAATCATATGAGGTCCCAAAAGCTTTAAAATATGGTTGTTTGATTACAGAGCTCCTCTGAACATGCTGGAGGCCAGCATTAACTACTGTAATAAGAGCTTTTATTGACTAAATCACAGAAGGTTCCAGGCCTTTATATAAGGGGGTTTATTATCTTGATTCTCCCTGAGGACTGGAACTGTTCATGGTTTAGTTCACTGATCATCAACTGGTGGCCCAAGGGCCATATCAGGTCCCCCAAGGCTTCCTGTCCGGCCCCATCATTTAATTCAGAGGAGGAAAAGAAGATGTTGTTGAATGACTGAACATTTGATCTGTTTTTACAGAAATTCTCTTGCCAGCCTTTATTAGTAAACATTCAAAAACATGTTTAAAAATGGGTTAAACTGGCAAAAATGTTGCAAAAATGTCCAGATAAAGTGGTGAAAAGGGGTGAGAGAGTGATAACAATGGGTGAGAAGTGTCAAGTGTCATGGAGTGGCACAAAGGGACAAAAACTGGCAGCAAAGGTGGTGAAAAGAGGTAAAATGTAGCAAAATTTGATAAAAGAGGAAAAAAAGTTATAAAAATGGGTTAAAACGTAAAAAAGTAAAGAAATAGGAGTTAAAAAGTGGCAAAAAAGTGTAAAAAGTGACACAAAGGGGATAAAACATGCAGGAAAAGTGGTTTAGAAAAGGTTAAAGAATGGAAAAAATCTGGGCTAAAAGGATAAAGAATTCTTAAAAATGGGTAAAAAGTTGCAAAGTAAAGCAAAAATAGCCTGGCAAGGGAGTGAAAAAGGGGGGAAATGCGCAAAAAAGTGGCAAAAATTGGTTCAAAGCAGCAAAAATGAGTAAAGGGTGGCAAAAATGATGCAAAAATGGCCAAATAAGTAATTAAAAGGTGATAAAATGAGTTCTATTGGTGCTTAATCACAATCCTTTTAACCCAATTTTTACCATTCTTTAACCCTTTAAAACCACTGTTCTGGCATGTTTTATCCCCTTTGTGTCTCTCTTTTACAAATTTTGGCCACTTTTTAAATCCTTTTATTTACTTTTTTGTTGCAACATTTCTAACCCATTTATTTATTTATTTATTTTTTTGCCTGTTTTACCAAATTTTGCTGCATTTAACCTCTTTTCACCACTTTTGCTGCCAGTTTTTGTCCTTTTTACCCATTGTTGTCACTCTCTTACCCCTTTTCACCACTTTATCTGGACATTTTTGCAACATTTCACCCCCCTTCATGGCCCAATTGTTGAAAAACACGCACTAAAGTGCCCTCTTGGGAGCCAAAACGCGTGCTACAGTGCCCTCCTGGTTGGCAAAACACACTATACTGTCCCCCTGGGTGGAAAAAACACACTAAACTGCCCTCTTGGCTGGTTACAACATGATAAACTGCCCACTTGGGTGGCAAAAAGGCATGCTTAAGTACCCTCCTCATTGGCAAAACACACTAAACTCCAGAAGACCATTAGGACCAAAAAATACTATGAAACATTATTGTTGCAATGACTTTTATGTTGGGCCCTTTATTCAATCAATCAATCAAACCAATCAAACTTTATTTATAAAGCGCTTTTCATACATAACATGTAACTCAAAGTGCTTTACATAGACAAAATAAAAACATTCCCTCAAACCCACCCACCCCCGCCTTCTGCTTAACATTGACAATTACAGTCATTCCCTCACACCCGCAACCACCCTATCCTACTATCAACCACCCCACAGACAACAGTTACATGTGCACCCACTCACAAACGCTGTTTCACAAACACACACACACACACACACACACCCACCCACCCACACACCTACACACACACCCACACACTAAAATAGTGGACATTAGGCTGAGTACAAGAGGCTGAGTACAGATGAACCAGTTGAGAAAGCGCCATCATAGGAGCCGTCTGCACCAGGAGCAGAGAGTCACCCACAGCTACAGGACACCAACGCAGGACCCAGAGGAGGGATGGGTGACTGGATGGATGACTTTGGGAATGACTAAGAGCCCGCTGCCAGAGGAGCGCAGGGTCTGCGAGGGTTCATAAGGTCAAAGCAGTTCTGAAAGATAAGAAGGCCCAAGACCATTAAGACATTTAAAAAACAGTAAAAGAACTTTAAAATTGATCCTAAAACACACGGGGAGCCAATGCAGTGATTCTAAAACCGGTGTAATGTGGGCCCGCCCTCTGGTCTTAGTCAGGACACGTGCTGCTGAATTTTGGAGTAACTGTAGACCTGAAATATTCTTTTTGGTAAGACCAGATAGCAGGACATTACAGTAGTCTATACGACTGGTGATAAAAGCATGCATCAGCGTCTCCGTGTTGGCCTGAGAGAGAATGGGGCGAACTCTGGCGATGTTCTTTAGATGATCAAAACCTATTTTTCTTACATTCTTAATGTGTGGAATAAAAGTCAGCTCAGAGTCAAAAATTACACCCAGGTTTTTCACTTGTGATGATGGATTAAAAGACAGTGCTTGTAGTTTGGGTAAAATTTTCTCTCTCAGGGCCTCAGGAGCGATGACTAAAACCTCAGTTTTGTCCTGGTTAAGCTGGAGAAAGTTTTCTGCCATCCAGGATTTGATATCTGATATCTCAATATGGATTTTTGATCCATATTGAGCCAGAACTATATCTCACAGAACCAGTTTGGATTATCTGGTGCTAATATGGTGTTAAAATGCACTAGAATACAGGAAATGGCTTCTACTTCATTGAAAATGTTCTGGGAGAAGACCCCCAGACCCTCTAGGGATTTATTTATTTATTTCTGTGTTCTTCACAGTCCAATGTTGAATCTACACAGTTCTTGTGGATGCTGATCCACAAGAAACTAACTTGAGCAGTCTGTCTAGTTAGTCTGTTTTAAGGCTATATAATGTGCCATTTGTATAACAAACATTTTTAAAGTGCCCTCGAAAACATGCGAAGCTTAGAACCCTCTTCAGTGGTGAGAACGTGCTGTATGTGCCCTTTTTTCTTTTCTTCCCTGCCCTTGAAAAGTCTGTGCACGCCACTGTCTTCCACGTTATCTCTGTATTTTGCTCCAATGTGGAGCAGCTCCTGTGCAACGTTGATGAGGCCTTTCCCCTCTACCACAACAAACGGTCTTAAATCTTGGCTGCACATGCGAGCAATTTTATAGGTCAGACTTGACACCCGATGGTAATTTGCGTTTGACGAATGAAGAGATGCTTAGCTGATTCTTTTTTAAGACCACTAGTCCCTGACTCACTGGTGTACTTGACTAAGACTTGACACGTTTAACAAGCAGCATACATAGTGTTAACACCGTCACACTGGACTCTCACGAAGTTCGGTAATATTTGCGAATTCCCTGCGAGTTCTGTGAGCTTCAGGCATGGACAGGCCATCTGGCGTACCGGGCAATGCCCGGTGGGCCGGCCCGGGGCTGTCATAATTTAACCAAAAAAGTATATTATAAATCATTTTTATGGACCGTGACGGCCCATTGCTGGATTTTCTTGAAGGACATTGGGCTAATCCAATGAAATCTCTCAGCCCTCCTCGGCCCGCCCCTCCCCCTTGACCACGGTTATCAAATTTTGCCGTTTGAGCTGACTGGAGTTGGAGAGGGCGCACGCACACTCCAGCCTCAGTCACAAAAATCCACCAGTTTCTGCTGCCAATCAACAACACTGCAGCTTTAAAGCCAACAAAGGACTCAATTCATATCATATCCATAATATGAACGAGCATTAATAGATAAGAACAAGCATTAAAAATAGGAGCCTTAATCCAAATGCATTTAATGAACACACTGCAGCTGAAAAAACACGCTCTTTGATGTGTTCATAATGAAACAATCTTCTGGTTGTTATGGTTGAGGGTGAAGGCATCAGTGAGTTCTGCTTGGTCCAGGGCTCCGGTTCTGTCTGAGTTTATCACCAGCAGTACCAGGGTGCTGGTAGTCTCTGCTGCTGTTCCAACTTACCCTTTAAACGAAACAGACATGAGGACCTGCGATCACAGCTCACTGATGTGACAGGAAGGGTCAGAGGTATGGATAGGAGTCTAAATAAGTCCATAGAGGCATCCAGAGGTTTTTGCCTTGTAAATGACACAGGTGCGGGTTAAGATTAGCTAAAATCTGGGATTAAAAACTGATTGTATGTCTAAAAGAAAATATAAAATCCGCTAGGGAGTGTTCTGACTCAAAACAGCATGCAGAGCACTTTAAAGGTTTAACAATAACAGTTTATTGTTAAGATGCCAGATATTTCAGAGGATAATAAAAACCATAAAAAGACTAAAACCATAAAAGCTGCTAAAAGCAATTAGGAGTCCCCAAATGTCCAATACTCACTCAGTGGTCGACAGTCCAGGCCCCGTTCACACGGAAACAAATTCAGGTGTATATGCAGAAGTGTTTTGTTGGATCGGCGTTTCATCCACACGGAAACGGCGTTTCAGGTGACTGTAAACGATACTTTTGGAAACCGGGTCCCAGAGTGCATAAATCTGTAAACGACACAGTTTAGTCTCCGTGTGCACGGCTATCCGCATCTTTCTTGAAACGATTACGTCACACACAGCGTAGCGCCCTTAAGGCGCCTGCGCGGGTTAGGCCAAAACAATAATAGTGGACTACACGGTTGTGTTCGTGCTGCAGAAGCTACAGAGCTTGTTGTGGCTTTTACAGAGAAATCTAATGCTCCTTTTCCACCACCACGAAACGCACACACACACATACATACATATGTTCTTAAATCCAACGCGGAGAACAACCAGAAGGGCAACTAAATGGAAGTTTGTGTTAGTTTTCTGTGATATTCTTCTTCTACTCTGGTGCATTTCCGTGGCAGCGCCACATATAGGCTTGGCATATGTACTACAGCGCTTTCAGTCGTTTCAGTGGTTCCGTGTTTACACGGATATTTCCTGAAACGATCCCGTAACTTTTCCAAAACGAAACGGCAGTATAGTGTTTTTGTTTCCGTGTGAACGGGGCCCCAGTCTCCTCTTGATGCTTGTCCTGATGTTCAATGACTTGGTCGAGCCTCCAGCTGGTAGCTGGCAGACACAGAAACAAGTTTAAGTGAGCGTGATTGTCCTTCACGTGCCGAGAGTCCCAAGTAAACTAATCTAAAAACTAGAATGGGCCAGGTAATCAGTGTATTCTACAATAAAAATGGAAATTAAAATAGCACACCTGAATTAGTTGTAAATTAAGAAATCAAAATAAATCAAAACAAACAAAACTTCTAAATAGATAAAACAACCAAAGCAAAATACATGTAATGCAGATCAAAATCCCTAACAAAAACCAATCCAGTTAAAATACAGTGAAAAGGCCCATCCCTAGTTAATCTAATAGAGGGGTCCTCCAGTCTAAGTCTAAAATCACGAATAAAAGAATGAAGGAGAGAGACTTAACTGGTGGAGGGGTGAAAGCAAGCTTCACCCCTCCACCAGTTTCCCATGTAGCGTGTCTCCCCCCTTTTCCAGCAGTCCACCGTGGTAAAGTGCACGTGCCTCTGGTCCTTCCACCGCTTCGCCGAGTAGTCCTGTGGACTCTCCCTCCTATAGCCGCCCCTAGCGCCGTATCCCGGGCAGGTGAACCGACCGTCTGTCCGTCTATCGTCTGCCGTCCCTCGTCTCGTGTGGCGCCTTCTCGTCTCCCGCTCGGCTCTCCTGCGCACCTCTCTCCTGCCTGAATCGCCTGTGTCGTTTTTAACGACTCTGCAGAGCGCGGCACACCACTCAGTGCCTGCTGCCTCACCAGGTGCGTGATTAGTCCTACGTGTGCCTAATAAGTCCCACCAAAGGTCCGGGGAGTAGCTGCACCCACACATGCATCTAATTGTGCCCAAAACAGTGTCCCCACACTAACGCCCACACCAACACACACACCCACACACACACCCTGTGACATAAAGCCAAACTTCTTCTCCTGAACGGAATTAAAACAGCTGTGCTCAGGATGACAAAAGTTTTCCCTGCGCAATACTCCGTCAGCCACAAACGCAGACATTGTATCTCGCTTTAGTGAGGACTCAGTTCAATAACCCGACTGATTTAATCCTCATTATTACAATCTGTAATGTCAAACTAATATCAACTAATTTTACTCACGTATGATTTAATTTTATGTCAACAAGAAGTGAAATTGTGGTCTTGATCACTTCTGTTTAAATGGGACATGGTTTATAAATCCTGTGGCGTATTTAACTCCAGGGCTTGTCAACTGTGTTTAAAAATTCACTGTAAAACAATTATCTCTGTAAACAGTGCATTAGAATTGAACATTTAATCCTAATCTGGACACAGGCATGAGACACGAGGCGTGAGAGGTCACAGGTCGGCATGTTTAGTTCTGTAAACAGTGTGATGAATCTCCATCCCTCTCTCTCTCCCTTCTTTCTCTCTGGACTCTGATCCCAGGTGAAACAGGGCTCAGATCAGGTTTTGTGAACAGGTTGCTGTTTTAAATCCATGAACAGTCATGCTGAATGAATATTTAATGAATATTCCGGTTTTGTAAATTCATCATCAGTGGATTTTTAAAAATGTAAAAATCTGTTAAAACCGTCATATGCTACAAGGTCAGCATATTTTTGCCTGACCTGTTTTTTAGATTAATTGCAAACAAATTCTCCTTCTAAAGTAGCTAATTAACCCTTTAGTGTGCAAACACTCATTAAATGGTATCTGCATCTGATATTGGATCATGTCTACTTATGAACATTACAGCAGCAGATATATCAGTTGTTGGCTGTATGGATGTTGATAAAAAAAAAAAAGTGCAGCCCACAGGACGTCTCACTGGAGACAATCTGGCCCCTACCCTAAATGAGTGCTATAGAGTTTTGTGCACAACCTCGTCCTTGCAGGTTTGGAGGTGGTCACCCTAGAGTGTGTGTGTGTGCGTGTTTGTGTGTGAGAGAGAGAGAGAGAGAGAGAATTGCCTTTATAGCCTTTGTTTTCAAATAATGCTGAGGACTTGGTGTCCAACTTACATTGCTAATTTAGCCTGCCAAAGTTACAGTTTACAGGTGTTACAGCTTACAGCTATTATTATAATGTAATATTAGTGCAACATTGCTTTGCTGAAATGGATGATTTATCATTGGTAGTGTGGCCATCTCTCCCAAGATGAAAGTGTCTGTGACTAGTGAAAGAGCGTATCAGCTTTTTAACATGGTTACTCTCTTCCATGTAGGCTGCTGCACTTTATTTTAATTTTTGAAACAACACAATATGCACATATATCCTCTGTATGTTGTGTGCCTTCATATATCGTATAAATAATCATGATGGGCCACCATGGCCAAAAATGCCAGGGCCATTTTTTGGTCCCAGTCCAGCCCTGTTGAGCTTAGATCGGCCGTTACTTCTGACTTTGAGTTGCAAATCAATTTTTACCACATCAGATTCTCTGCTAGTCTTTGCTCCCTCCATTACTGTTCTTCTTTGAATTCAGGCGGAAAGCAGCGACCGGAAGCACTGTTGTCTTCTTCTTCTTCTTTTTTTAATATTGATTTTATTGAACACTAGTTAACAGTTACAACCCGTTAAGTAAAAGTGCAACATATGTCATATGAGATTATAGACACTAAAGTGTACATCTATACAGGTAAAGTCAGTGAAGCAAAGACAGGAAAGAAAGAAAAGAATACACAAAAGCAGAACAAAACAAAATCAAAAACAAACAAAAACAAACAACAACAAACAAACAACAACAACAACAACAACAACAAACAAACAAACAAAAACAAAAAAAGAAGGCAGCAGGGCTACATTTAGCGGTTTACAGTTTTGAAGTACTGGCAGAATGAGTGATGCAGTTTAACAGCTTTTTTGTTTTAACTTATTTTATAGTATTGGAGTTTTGGTGGATCTCGTTTTCACAGTGATGTCCATTTGGTTCTGTCTGAGTCCATTTGGCTTTATGTGTGGTATTTGGCCAGCATGATTAGAGTCTGTATCAGGAGGGAACAGTCTTTGGGAACTGTTGTATTTTTAAAATAAAGGATGATGTCACTCTCCTGGAGGCCGATCACATGACTTCTTCTTCTTCTTCTTCTTCTTCTTCTTCTTCTTCTTCTTCTTCTTGTATTTCCGGCAATTTCGACGCTACTAGGCTTATGAATGCCTTCCATTGGTCAGACTAGGTATCACACTACACTGTTGGCTTCTGGGCGGTGTAGTTCTTTTGACTTGTGTTACAGTGTAGGCTTATTGAAAGAAAACTACAAAATGGCGATGCCTTTCCTATGTTTTTCTTTTTTCTTGTTTTAATCCTAATGGTTGGTTCCCACTCCCGTCTGCTCCTGATAACTTTTTATCCTGCACCAAACCCTGAGGGCCGCTCAGTGCTGCAGCCCCGGTTATTATTATTGATATTTGAATGGAAACCACAGAAGACTGCTCACACATGACTTACAGCATCCACCATGTTAGAGGAAGTTCTAGAAGTGGAGCTTGACTGTCTACAAAGTATAGTCTCATATCAAGCATTATGTAGAATTTTTGAGATTGTGAGAAAAGAAATCAGTGGCAGAACTCTCAGTCAGGCATTTCAACAACTATCAAAATACAACAGTAGGTGGCGGTAATGCTCCGCCGGGTACAGACCGCCATTACAGAAGAAGAAGGAGCTCTTTGTGGTCTCTCCGTCAGAGCTCAGCTAGCATGTGTGGCTGTGCTAACGTTAGCAGAGTAATGTTGTAGTTTTCTTTTCCTTCTTGGACTCTTGGATGTGTGGAAATGTCCGGGTTTGAGGAGCTCCACCGCCACAGAAAGCTGCTGGATGTGATTTTAATCCCTGAGATAAAGCTGCACAGAGCAGGTGGGTTTATTTACACTCATAGAAACCTGTTTCCTGTCACAGGTTGGAGTCTGCATGTTCTCCTCGTGCATGCGTGGGTTCTCCCCGGGTTCTCCGGTTCCCTCCCACCACCAAAGACCTGGTCCTGAAGCCCGTTTCAGACTGGCTCCGTGTTCTGCTGCTTGGGGCTCCTGCCGGTGCAGCTTTCACAAAGAAATGCGTGTCAGCCGCATCTCCCTGCTGTCCAAGCCCCGTCATTCTTCATGAAGGGCCACCCAGGGCCGTCTCTAGCTTTTTGGGGCTCCTAGTCTCCAGACTAGGATGGAGAGATTCCTAATCCATTAGATCAGGGGTGTCAAATCAGTCACAGCAGGGGCCGGGTTCTGAACTTGGGTCTAACCTGAGGGTCTAACAGGGTCCATATTTAACCATAAAATGTCAACCTTATTTTCACCAGCAATGAATTATGGGGGTAAAAACTTGGCACTGATGATAAATGATTTTGTGAATAAAAGTTGAACATGATATTTTAAAAACTAAAAATCTGAGATAAAAATTCAAACTTATAAGTGTAAAAGGTAAAAACATGACATTTAAAATCAAAATAATGTTTATAAAAGGCAAAATATGAGACAGGATATAGAAACTATGAATTTTTAAAGTCAATAACTGAGATAAAATTAAAAATCATAATTTTTAACAGTCAAAATATGAGGTAATCATCAAAATCATGAGTTTTAAATGTCAAAATATATATTGACATTAGACATCATGCATTTTTGAGGTAAACAAATAAGATTCAAAGTTAGGAGTCGAAAAAGGTCAATTCATGAAATAAAAGTTAAAATCATGATTTTAAAAGGTCAAAAAACTGAGACAAATTTAAAAATCCTGCGTTTTTCAGGTAAAAAAAAATGAGATAAAATTAAAGATAAAGTTAGGAGTTGAAAAAGGTTAAAACATGAGATGAAATTCAAAATAATGACTCTAAATAGGATTTAATATTTAAAATTATTTATCTTAAAGGTAAAAATATGGGATTAAAATCAAAGTTATGAGATTTAAAGGTTAAAATCTGAAATTAAAAGTCAAAACCATAACTTTCAGTCGTAACTATGAGATGCAAAATAGAAAAATATAGAGAAAACACTAATTTCTTCCCCACGTTCCCGACTTTTTATCAATTATTTTTACTGTTTACTTTTTCTAAATTTTATAAATCATCAAGGGTAAGTTTACATTTTAACTGCACCATGGGCTGGATTTGGCCCCCAGACCTTGAGTTTGACACCTGTGCATTAGATGGTCCATGAACATGCCACAGTCCAGGGGTGTAGCACAGGGGGGAACAGGGTACTGATTACCTGGACCCACAGTAGGGAGGGGTCCTTGAGGAGCCTGCAATGAAAAGTTTGTTTTTATCTATTTTGTCTCAGTAATTCATGTCATTATTGAATCAAAAGCAACAAAAATGAATTGTTCAACAGACTGAAATTTGTCTCAAATAGAGTAAAATAAAAACTGGGGGGCCTCTGCTACTCCCTTAAAAATGTCCAAATGGTATAGTCCAGCACTGCAAAATAATGCAAGTCAGTTCAGTTTAACATAGTAAAAATATTGCTCATAAATGGGGAAATTATGCTTAAAAACACATGAACATGTATGAACATATATTTGTAAAAAAATGATGCAACATTTGTTGCTTAACCAGTTAAGGGGGGGCCTGTGTAATATTCTTTTTTGGGGCCCAAAATCCCTAGCTACGCCCCTGCCACAGTCTGTACCAATTCATGAACAAATCAGGCTACAGTCATGATAACCTCTAATATCAAATTATTTATGGTCTTTACCTAGATGTTATTTTGTGGGCGGAGCTAACAGTCATATATAGCATGACATTACATTACACTTACTTAAGTTTGTGATATTATGGTTTATTGAGTTAGCAATAATCCACTGCCACAATAGTCCAAAATAATCAACAATAGATCATATTTGTATTAATAACTTAATAAATAACTTGTGTTTATTATGAAGTAGTAGCACATTTGTAATTGGAGGCCTATAAACCCACGCTAAACTTAAATGAATGATAAGTAATCTGTTCTTCTTACCTTCCCCACTAGGATAAGTTCTTTTTGATACCAAAACCATATGTGGCGGGTGGGACTGAGATTTGGGAAGGCTAATGTCTGACCCGCCATCATACTTGTTTAAAAATAAAAAACTAGAGAACCTGGATGCAGTTGAGGACCTCCACTTCAGAAAATCGCCACCTTATCTCATCTTCTAATACTGGAAATCACTGAAACTAAATGTCCTCTTCGTTGTTTTCTCCATGTGTCGCCGCCATATTAATAGAAGCAGGTCCGCCACATAAGGGAATACAAGTAGACGAAAAAAATGCAAGTTTTCAGGGTTAACAAGCACAGCGATAACATTACATTAATTTTAATGTATCGATTTATGATCCTAATTCAAGTATCACTGAGCACAGACATAATATGCAACGGGAGATTGGCTGGCTGGCCGGACATCGATATCACCGCCATGTTGCCAGAGGCTAGTCTGCTACATCATTCAATACAGTAGACAAGGATTGTGCAAGTTTTCAGAATAAAAGCTCAGACGGAGAGAATACATGGATTTTAATGAATCATTTATAATAAACGATCCATATTAAAATAATAACGAACAGTGAAACATAAAAGCAGAATCTGCTTTCTTGTATTTTCTCGTGTTATGAATTCTTAGATTTTTAAGACACTGTATGACTTTTTCCCCCACAAAAACTCAGTGAAAGTTCACCCTGCTCGTTTAGGGGAACTTGGTGCACCTGCGGTGTCTGCTCCCAGCTGAGAGCTGTTGGTAATCAGCAGGGCTGAGAAGCTATATAGGGAGCAGGTTGCTGCTCAGTTCAGTTGGGTTGTGAGCGTGTGAGGGTCTACACCATTTGTTGGCTCTCTATTTGTGTTTGCATTTAAAGAAGAAGAGAAAACTTAGTTTTAGGGCCTTTTGTTTGTGTGTGAGGGGGAAAAATCAAAAAAGATTTTCATTTCACATACCCCTTATTTGAAATGACTCCCACCTTTCCTCGTTTTGGGTCATATTTTAATTATTCTATCATTTTGATAGACTTAGTGAGTGGCAGTGTGGAGAAATAAACCCATGCCACCTTTTAGAAACTCTAGACCCATTTTGTTTTGTTCATGCAGTTTTTGTTAGTTTCCCCTTTAGTGACCTTGGTTGTAAAATTTGTTTTCCTTGGAGGAAAACATAACACTCAGCTAAATGAAAAGATGTACTCCATAATTTAAAATAATTTTATATACAATACAGTTTCATATATGTAAAGATATTTTTTATTTCTTATTTATATATACATATTCATCCTATTGTTTGATCTTTGCAAATAAACACAAATTTCTACACAGAAGTGACACAATTTACCACATGACTACTTAAACTTACATCTAAAGTACAAATTAGAGTATAAACCAAAATTACATATAAATTCAAAGAGAACACAAACACAAACTTTTATAGATGAACACAAATGAGCCTGTAAACAACTTCAAGCAACAATACCCTTTGACCTGTACAAGAACAAAACCTGTGCTAAACCTTACAGCTCCATAGCACTGTTTACAACAGAAGACATGATTGAATATGGACCAAACAAACGTTTAACTACTTTGTTACTGTTTTCCAGTACAGGTCTGTGTGTATTGATGGCTGCAAGATGTGAAAAGACTGCTGACTACACATGGACAAATAACGGCTCTTGATGTAAATAGAAAATAGAAGAGACCTCAAATTTTAGAATTCTCCGTTCGTGAAACATGCTGCACCTCCTGGTGAATTTATCAACTCAAATTACTCAAAATGCAGATATCTAGCGAGTTTTTTAGCTCAATATGTATATGAGAGATACAAATATATATCCAACAAGATGAACTGGTCTGATCATGCAGAGTTCCTTTAAACGCCACTAAACGGTGCAGGTCCCTACTAATAAAACAAAGTATTGACTGTGATTATGGTTGTGTGAGTAGAGTCCAGCAGTAGCTTCAACAGGCTTGTTTATTAACATTAGCTGTTAAATTTAATGCTATCGCTATGATGTCTAGCTTTAGATTCGTTGTGTTGTCAGAGTATTTCACTCAGTTGTGGCATCTTTTGCCACGACTTGACTCCTGTCTAAGTCTGCACCGTCTTTAATGTTTTAGAAGCCAAAGTCAGTCCACATATCTGCTATGAATGCAGCAGAAGCTGCTCTGCTGTGTAGGTACGAGCGACTGGCTTGCTCACCCCGGAAGGCATGTGTGATCTTGTTGTCTAAACAGAGGAGAAGAGGGAAGAGTCAAATGCCTGCCACCAACTAGCGGCCAGGAAGTGAAATTACACCACAAATTATGGCATCAAAAAAAGTAAATTGTATAATCAAAACAATGTCGATACTGCATTTTAAAATATCAATACAGTATCGCATCAGAAAATATTTGTGGACTGATATTTTCTCACACCCTTATAGTTTATAAATGAATGGAGATGAAAGTCTCTTAATGTGAGGCAGCAGTAGAGCTGGGAGATATGGCCCAAACTTCTTATCACTTCATTTTATGCTGTTTGCTGTAACAGTGTTTTATCACTGTATACAACACCAAAAGGCATGGGGTATTTAAATCCATGATAAGATGCTATGACCCCATTCTCCCCTTAAACAGGCCTGTGATGAGATACTTACCTTGTGTGTGTGTTTGAGATCATCCAAAGATATTTGATTAAGTCTCTGTGTGTTCAGTTCTCAGCTCCTAGTTTGTTGCTGCATCTGTGATTTAAAGTTTAAATTCTGAGTTTTGTTAGCTGTGACTAAAAATACCACATTTTTGTGTGCGGCTGTACACATCCAAATCATTTGAACATCTTAACAGCTACAGATTTTTATTGTGAAGAATGTGTCTGGAATAGATAGAACTTTAAGCATTTGAAGTCATCTAGGCTCAATCTAACCTCACAGCTTCTTTTGGTGTCTTTGTGTATTTCAGTGCTTCCTGCAGACACCCAGCAGCTGTTGGTGATTAAAGAAGAGAGCCCCCAGGAGGACACTGAGCCCCCGCTCATTAAGGAGGAACAGGAGGAACTGTGGATCAGTCAGGAGGGAGAGCAGTTTCAAGGACTGGAGGAGGCTGACACCAAGTTCCTCTTCAGTTCTGCCTCTGTGAAGAGTGATGATGATGATGAAGAGAAACCTCAGCCCTCACAGCTTCATGAGAGACAAAATGAACAGATGGACACAGGAGCTGATGGAGAGGACTGTGGAGGAGCAGATCCAACCAGGATCTCAGATCCAGAGACACATTTACAACCAGAGACTGAGGTCAAGACTGAAGAGAGTTCTGGAGGAGAGACTGACAACAGTGATGATTGGAGGGAGACTGGAGAACATCAGTCAGATTCAAAGTCTGCAAAACATATTAAAAATAAGAGACTCAAGACTAAGAAATCACACAGCTGTACTGTGTGTGGTAAGACATTCGACAACATAAGCCGCTTAACACAACACAACACAAGAATTCACACTGGAGAAAAACCTTTCAGCTGTTCTATTTGCAGCAAAAGATTTACACAGAAAGGTGGTATGGATGCTCACATGAGAAGTCACACAGGAGAGAAACCCTTCAGCTGCTCTGTTTGCAGCAAAAGATTTACACAGAAAGGTAGTATGGATGCTCACATGAGGATTCACACAGGAGAGAAACCCTTCAGCTGCTCTGTGTGCAGCAAAAGATTTAGATGGAAAAATGATATGGTCACTCACATGAGGATTCACTCAGGAGAAAAATCCCTCAGCTGCTCTGAGTGTGGTAAAACATTTTCAAGAAAATATTGTCTAACGATGCATATGAAAACACACTCAGGAGAGAAGCCCTTCAGCTGTTCTGTTTGCAGCAAAAGATTTACACGGAAAATAGATATGGAAGCTCACATGAGGATTCACTCAGGAGAGAAACCCTTCAGCTGCTCTGTTTGCAGCAAAAGATTTAGATGGAAACAGGATATGGTCACTCACATGAGGATTCACTCAGGAGAGAAACCCTTCAGCTGCTCTGTTTGCAGCAAAATCTTCACACGGAAATCTTGTATGGAAGCTCATATGAGGATTCACTCAGGAGAGAAACTTCTCAGTTGCTCTGTTTGCAAGAAAAGATTTACGCGGAAAACTTATCTGGATGCTCACATGAGGATTCACACAAGAGGGGAACCCTTCAGCTGCTCTGTTTGCAATAAAAGTTTCTCTTGGAAAGTAAATCTGAACAATCACATGAGGATTCACTCAGGAGAGAAACCCTTCAGCTGCTCTGTTTGCGGCAAAACATTTAGGTGGAAAAATGCTATAGATGCTCACATGAGAATTCACTCAGGAGAGAAACCCTTCAGCTGCTCTGTTTGCAGCAAAACATTTAGATGGAAAAAGGATATGGTTGCTCACATGAGGATTCACTCAGGAGAGAAACCCTTCAGCTGCTCTGTTTGCAAGAAAAGATTTGTGCGCAAAACTTATATGGGAGCTCACATGAGAATTCACACAGGAGAGAAACCCTTCATCTGCTCTGTTTGCAAGAGAAGATTTACACAGAAAGCTCACCTGGACAGTCACATGACAACCCACTCAGGAGGGAAACCTTTCAGCTGCTCTGCTTGCAAGAAAAGTTTCTCTTGCAAAGGCAATCTGAACAAACATATGAGGATTCACACAGGAGACAAAAACCTGAAGTTGCTCTGAGTGTGGTAAAAACATTTGAAGAAAACATTGTCTGGCAAAACACATGAGACGTCACTCTGGAGAGAAACCTATCAGCTGCTCTGTGTGTGGTACAAGAGTCAAAAGTAGTTCAAACTGGAGTGGGCGTGTGAAAACTCACAGAGGTGTGACAGCCTACAGCTGCGGTGACTGTAATCGCACATTTGCTTTGCAGTTTCAGGTAAAACATCACAAATGTGTTGGAGGTCAGGCTTCAGAGATTCATCAAATCCTCTGTGAAGGAAAAAGAGAGACAGAAACAGGAGCAGATGAAGAGGACTGTAGAGAACCAGCAGAACCAGCCAGGAAATCAGATCTAGAGAGACATTTACAACCAGAGATAGAGGTTGAGACTGGAGACTCTTCTGGAGGAGAGACTGATGACAGTGTAGCAGAATCTAGGCCTAAATCTGCGGCTGTTCTACAACCCTGTCTTAAAGTCTGCAGCTTGGAGAATTGCTGCAGGAATTCTAAAAGTGGGGAGGACTTTTCCCCTGTGCCTACCAACCACCCATGTTTGTTTATGAACCTTTTCCACCCAAAGAGCTTCTCAGACAGACGAAGCTGGACCTGACACTTCTGAGAAAGGACAGATCCCCAAGAGACCCCCAAATTTACATTCTGAATTTTACGCCGTTATCTTTTTCTTTCTTCTGAAATCATCCATTCTCAATCAAACTAGGTTAGCATCATTCCTTTATTAACACATTTAGTTATTTTCTGTTTATTTACTCACATTATATCAATATAACCACGTGATTTATACTTGTATTTCTATGATTTTATAATAAATCTTCAGAACGTCAGTCATTGTCTAGAAATCGTTATTAAGTTGGGAAGTGGAGTCACCGTCACGAGGACTCATTACTTGAGATATGAGACTGATTCATAATTAATAATTGTATTAATTAATTACAATTTGTAATTAATTAATAAATGCAGTTTTTAATTGGTTAATAAATAAATAATACGTGTAAACAGTGGTGCCCCGTTATTATTCGAGGTTTATTGATAATATTTATTTATTATCACTTTATATCGCTACAACACCAATGGGAAGCTTCAGTCTTCTGAACTCAAACAGGCTAGCACCCACATTAACCCAACACTTCATCCCAATTTATGAGTTCCACATATTATTTGCCCTATTTTAATTATATCCAGTCTGACTTTGGATTTATGGTGTTCAATTGTTTAAAGTGCTGCGAATGCATAACTCTAGACCAGCGTTACTCAACCCTGCTCAACCAAAGAGCTACACACGTGGACAAAATTGTTGGTACCCCTCTGTTAATGAAAGAAAAACCCACAATGGTCACAGAAATAACTTGAATCTGACAAAAGTGATAATAAATAAAAATTCAATGAAAATTAACCAATGAAAATCAGACACTGCTTTTGAACTGTGGTTCAACAGAATTATTTTAAAAAACAAACTAAACCTGACTTTGGTTAGGGTTAGGGCGGTCTAATAAATTTGTTAAGTACTATATATATATATATGTATGCCCATGTATGTATGTTTTTATACATACATAACAATTAATCAATTAATTGATCATTAACATTATAGATGCTTTAGTTGGCAAGTTTCTTCCAAATGCCCATCCCTAAAAGTGACCCAACTTTTTTGGAATTGGGGATGTAATGCATCTCCATTCAGCTTAAATATATTGAGACGTGATTTTCAGTCAGGGTTCCTTGCTCTCCTCTGTCTGGTGTGATAGATAAATGGAGTTAGATGGATGTAAATGTTGGAATAAACTCCTGAAGTTGTAGAATAATGAAGGTCAAATGGTTCCTCAGTGTGGATGTTCTAGTTGAGGAGATTCTGGATTATAGTGAGGTTATTCCTGGTTGAATAAACTTGAGTAAATAGTAATAAGTCAATTCTGCCCTTATTTCACAACGAATTGTTTTGCTTTATTCCCTACCTGTCCATTTTTTCTTTTATTTTCTCATCTGTTAATTTTATTAGTCTACTTTGGTTCTGTCTTTCTTTCAGCTCATTATGTGAAAAGCTCTATAAACCGCTTCTTCCCTGCGTAATTATGATGATAGATATAATATTCACAATATAGCAACATGCTGACTTTATCGCTTTAGTTGGTTGTGATTTACAAACATTTATCATATTTACTTATAGTTAATATTTCAAAATAGCAAAACAAATACAGTGAAATGAAATGAAATCATTCCTACTCCCTTCCGTTTATCACATGGATTATAAGTTTGACAATGAATTGTACGGTTTAAATCAGGGCTAGTAAAGTTACAGTCAAGTTATTCACTTGTTTTGATGAGCGGTTAACAGGTGCGTCACTTTAAATTAAATTTACGCAAAGCATTGTGGGTCGTCTTTTCATCTCTCCTTTGGTAAAGGATGGTCCAGTGTTTCCTAGGCTAAAGGAGATAATAAAGGAAGTTAGGAAGCTCCTTTTTTTTAAGTTGGAGAATTCGAACAGCCTTTATCATGGCCGACACTAAAATGCTTCCGGGTCGTTTCACTCAGTTAGGGACGTTCCTAAGCAAACTGGACTTTTCGAACGGACCCTCAGTGAAGGGCTGAACACCTAACACAGGGCTGGCACAGTGACGGGAATTTAAACCGTGATATTATTTCAGTAAAAATCTAACAATAATGAAACCTCTCATACTGTAGCCACAAAAATAGAAGCTCTAGGCTCCCTGTTTCAGGTAAATTGTCCCTAAAGTTCAGTGTCAGTTGTGTAAAAGTGTAGGCAATATGAGACTCCTGCACTTTCTTATAACCAAAATGGAAATGAAGCGATATTTGGTGGCTGGGATGTAGAAATGGGTGGTAATGTGGTAATACCGTATACCAGGGTAACCTTTAAGTGGTCTCACCTGGCAAACTAATGATCACAGGTGTCTGAGATTGATTTCAGTGATCCACAGAGCCCTGAGACACAAAACCATCCATGAGTTTAACTGAAACACAAAAAACTGAATGTTTGTCACACTAAAATCCAATTTGCATAATAACTTGGAACACGGTGTATTTGTGAGACACACTTCGTGTGTAAAAGGGAAAAGAGAAGCAGCATTTGAGATCAGACTCTTTGCTGTGCAACATCTTATAACTGCAGAGAACAACTCTAAATGCATGGATTTTATGTTTAATTTTTTTTTTTATTTTATTTTGTGGATGTGTGGGAGGACCCACAGAGGCATGGGGAGAAATACAAACCCCACACAGAAATACCCGCTTGGACAGCAGGGTCTCTCTCTGTGTGGTGACAGTTATTCCTCCCTTTTTTACACAGCAGTTCAAAATAAACAGGCCAAAGGTCTTTTCAGGTGGAATCATCCAGAGAGATGGTTATTTTTCATCCCTGAATCTTTCTCCTTAGAGACTCCTGGCTTCCCCTCTGGTTCAGCAATGCTGAGTTTGCCAAAGAGGCTAGTCAGATGCAGGAGCTCAGGATCTGGGTCTTCTTGATGCCGACGTTCCCTTCTGTGAAGTATGTACTCTGTGAAGGCCTGGAGATCCTCTGAGAGCTCTCCTTTTCCTTGAAGCGGAGCGGTGAGCTCAAAGCTCAGCTCCTCCAGCTTCCTCACATAGAAGCACTCCTTCTCTCGGTACCCATTCTGCAGGTCCTTCATTTCTCTAGCCCTCTTTTGTTGCCTGGCATTGTATTTGGCTTCCAGCTGCTGGAGTTCTCGTGGCTTCTTGACATGAAGTTCTGTCTGGCTCTGTCTTTGCACAGCCTGAAGCTCTGGGCCATTTCTTTGGATGACAGCGCAGACAGCGGGCTGACCTTTGAGCTGTTCTCGCTCTGTGAAGAACTCCTGATCCTTCTGCTGCAGGACACTGTTCTCCTCTTCCAACCTCTGACAGTGGGCGCTGTGTTGAGATTTTAGAGACGTGATGTACGTCTGGAACTGGGCCTCCCTGTCAGTATGGTACTCGGTTTGCTGTTCAAGCTCACGCTGAAGGATCTCCACCAGGTGTCTGGCTTTCTGGAGATCTGCCCTGTCCTCTTTGCGCTCCTTTTCCATCCTCTGTCTTAAAGTGTCCTGCTTTGCAACCTCGTCCTGTAATTTCTTGGACTGCGTTTTGAGAGTTTGCACTTCTCTTTGATGCTGGAGCCTCAGCTCCTCGAGAGCTCTCTTGGTTTTCTCCAGCTCCTCACTGAGAGCTTTATTTTTCTCCTGTTCTTTCTGGAGCTCAGCTGAGGCCTCGTTGACGCTGTCTGTCTGGTCAACCTCCATTTCCATTATCTTGTTTCCCCGAGAACAAGCAAAGGTTTTCCTCTGCTTTTCTTTCTGCTCTCTCCACTGATCCTTAATAAAGGGTTTTGGCACTTTCTGCAGCCCTTTCTTCCGCTCTCTGTTGATCGCCACATCACCCCAATTTTTCTTGGCAGCTTTTGCCTTGACCTGACATAAGGGCTTCATTTTTAACTTTGGGTTCTTGCTTTGCTCCTTTGCACTCGTGGTTGATTTAGCCAAGCTCTTTATCAGCTGATAAAACAAAATGTGATGAAATGAAATCACAAAATTCAGCAGATAAGGTCAGAACTTGTCTCTGTCTCACAGTGTTCACACATCTGATCTCTCTGTACATCAAAGCTCTTAAAGGCATAGAATGTCCATTGATGACATCAATTTTCCCACTGTGTAAGTAGGGGGTGTTCTGAAGGAAATACTATCAAATTCATAGCAAGTGTTGGAAAATATCAGAGATGGAGACAGAAATGTCCACAACGCGCTTGTGAAAGCTACATTAATGAAATCATTTGTTGACGGAGTGTGAGCAGATATGTTAGCATAACGCTAAGTACCTGATGACAAACAGGTAAGCTAGCACATGGCTAATTAAGGCAGCGAATATTCATGAGATCGAGACTGAGGACTGATGCAAAATGTCGTCAGTGAGGTTAAAACTATTTGCAGCTACGCAGGAAAATGAGGGTATGGATGGATATGGATTTAATCATGAAGAGTAGATCTTATGGAGCTGAAACCTGGAGGGCTGCAGACAAGTTAGCAACTTAAACACAAAGCAGCAGCCATGAGCCCAACTTCTGAACCGGTTCTATGTTTTTGAAAGACCTGAAAATCAACGTTTTAGCTTATCGATCGAGTCTCACAGGCTCTGTGATGTAACGTCATTTTAAGATGAGACTGGTGTAAAAACATAGCCTACATCAGTTATTTCAAGGGGAATATGAACTAGAAGTATCGTGCATCACATTAAACCAGAATGAACCTTCTACTGTTGGCTTGAGGAAAAAAGACGCTGCCTGTGAGTCGCATCATATCCGCCTGCGCTGGAAGTAAAGGCCTATTTATGCTCAATGATCCGGATCCGGACGGAGCCTTCTGTCCGAGCTCCGCGTTCATTTCCTCCGTATTTCTGCATGTTTCCATAAAGCTTACGGATACGGGCCAAACGGAGCAATACCACCAGAAACCGTGGGGGCAGTGTTGCTGTCGCTATGGCAAGTGGTTTTAACATTTAAAAGTTAAGTTTGACTATCCGGAATTAACATTGTAGATATCTGTAATTCAATTTTGCCTAGTCAAAAAGAACATTTCAGATATCCGCAAATACATTCTGCCTATCCACAATTGTCATTTCATATATCTACAACGTCATTGTGACTAGGCGAAATTACGTCACTTCTGCCATTCGCGTGTATGGGGGTTTGTCATTACGGATATCCACAATGTGAATTACGGATATCTGCAAATGAATTGTAAATATCTGTAATTCTAATTCAAGATATCTCTAATTACATTTTGACTAGGCAGAATCAGAATTACAGATATCTTTAATTCACCTCAATTTTATACAGTTGTTCAAACCATCAAATCTACGGAAATCTGCTCGCCATACATGTCACATTGTAGGCCTACCCGTGTGAGCCAACGCCATGACTGCTTCTTTCTTCCTCCATTCATAGAAACAAGGAAATAAACCCACTTCTTGTTTGATTATGGCGGAGAGGGGAAATGACGTATTTCTGGATTTCTAAAATAGAGCACCGTCATTAATGACGTTTGAGATATCTTTAATTCACATTCTGCCTAGGCAAAATTGAATTACAGATTTCTGTAATTGTCATGAGATGTGTGACGAGTTGAATGATGTTTTCACTGACGTCATTGCAGATATCTAGCCTAGCCAAAATTGAATTATAGATATCTCTGATTGTTATTTAGCCTAGCCAGAATTGAATTACAGATACTTGAATTAAAATTCCGACTATTCAAAATGTAATTACGACTAGTCAGAAAGACGTTGAAGATATCTACTATTTTAAATCCGGGTAGTCAAACTTAACTTTTTAATGTTAAAATGGCTTGCCATATGTCACTACACGATACGTAGCTCTAGTGAGACATGAAGAAGAAATAACAATGGCTGAAGATGTGCGAGTTGGTTACAAACGCTGCCTCCGCAAACACAAAAAAATACTTTCACTGGCTGCAGCTTCATCGCAGATACGGCACTACGCCTGCACCTGTAAACCTACGCAGATCTCTGAGTTTAAACACTGCCTGCTTGACTCGCAGGGCTCATTTTGTGTCTGCATCTTTAGGGAATTTCATAAACTTCTCTGATTGACGTGACACTTTTACAGAACACCGTCAGGCTTCACGATTCAAGTCCTGCTTTGGTGCTTCCCCCCTCTCCCTCGCTCTCTCTTTCTTTTCCACATACACACGTTATACATTGAATTATAAATTATCTAAAATTCAGCGCACTGACGTCTTGATTGCAGCGTATTTTTCAAAATGTTTAGCATCCCGAATGATTTGATAAGACTCATACTGATAATGAATTTACACCAATTAAATAGAAACACCTTATTGCCACAGATATGACGGAGACTGAGTAGATTAAAGTTCATCATCATACAGTCAGGATTAAACAGGTCATAGAAGCAGCTTTATCCCTTAAAATGTGTTCTCCATGTCAGTGGATGGTCTTAAAAGGTCATATTTTTATCTTATGGTGGATGAACTCACAAACAAAAACAGTGCAAAAATTGAAAGTGAACACCCTTTTGAAAAAAAGACCATATTCCTGTAATCTAAAGGTTCACCGTTCAGACATCATGCTGCTGTGTGAATGATGGAGCTTTATTCTTGCTATAATGTGAAATATTAGATTCATGCATAAAATAGGACTTTAAAATGATTAAGTGTCCCTTTACTTTAATGACAACTTAGAGAATAGAAATAAACTACAATGAAAGAAATAAAGTATTAGATTCTATTCCTGGCAAAGGATCCCTAAAACCCTAAATATGACATAATCTAATGTCATTATTTAACTTCCTTTACTTGTAACTTTAAGAAATTTACACTGACATCAGAACTTTATTGCACTTTGTAAAATATATTTTCTTTGGAGAATCTGTTAATACCAATTTTTAATATAGAAATAGTTCATTTAAGGGACCCAGCTTCTTTTCTCATTTGTCTAGTACTACTTCTCTTGAAAAAGCAAAAGTGATTAATTTAAAAAAAGGCAATATTTCTTAGTAGAGTGCTCGATTAATCATCAGAAGAATCATTAGAATACTCGACTACAAAACAAATCTATTACTGCAGCCCTTTTATGTTTTCCCTCACAAATTTTGCTGTGTCTGCTTCAGGGCACTACTTCTTCACATGTGGACTAAGGACTTAACTGAGCATGTGCAGAGTGAATCAGGTGATTCCTAACTTGTTTCTGATTGGAGAAATTGCAAGTGTTACAACTGACCCGTGTTGCAATAGTCGCCAGTCTCCCCTATTGGTTAACATCCATGCCAATGTAAAGGACGCATGGAAGTATGTGAGCAGTGTAACATCGTTTGAAAGGACTGACACGTCTTCGTACGTAAAGGGAGTATAAATGGGCCTTAACAGGCTCTCATATCCCTCTCTTCAGCTGCTTCAGGACAGTTTTCTCCTTCAGCTGCTCAGATAAATGCTGAAAAGTGCTCCAAAACTTTGAGAAAGTCCTGTTTGTTAAACAATATCAACCCACTGTAGAAATCCGTGGTGGAATTGTCAAAATTGAAGTTAATTAGCAAACTTTACGAGCTGGAGACGGAAAATATGATGAGTTCAGGCAACCTCAGTAAATTAAACGACTGTATTCTATATGTCATGATTTGTTCAAATGCCACAATAAAATGAGAAAATTTGATTTTTGACAAGAAATCTTAATAAATACAGTTGTGAATATGGAGAATGTGTTTAACTCGAACACTACTCAGCGAAGACCACTCCAGTGTAAATATTTGCCTCCATTTTGTTTTTACACCAGACTATAGAAAAGTGTCGATACTGGAATCAATAAGGACTCAGATCCAGTGTTTCCCATACATTCAACAGTTCACAACATCAACAACAAGGAGTTAAAATGTTCCAGACAAGCTTTTTCCCCTATGATCACATAGGAGAGCTTCTTGAATAAGGTCTTAAGATGCTCTCATGTTTGAACTTGTCAGAAACTGGTCCAGCATTCATCAGCACAGATCATGGACTAATATAATCACAGCTGTGAGCCTGAATGGAGGACTAGACTGCAGGGTTTTGGCCTCTGGCTGCATACAGGATTGGTCAGTTTTGTGTAGGTTTGCTTCACCCTTAATGGGGAAAATAATCATTTTACAAACTGCAATAGTAAACATAACACATAAAACATTTCAGGACTTTCCATACACTGTAAAAGGCAGAGTATTTCATGATTTATGTATTTTTGATTTATTAGTAAAAGGTTGAATGGAGTCCTTTTCAAAATAAAACTGCTAAATTTGATTTTATATTGACTTTACTTTCAGCATACAGTTTTATTAAAAATCCAATAGAACAGTCTATTTTAATCACCAAACTGGTGCCATTTGGGGCCGAATTAAATACAGCTACTGAGAGGACATTTTAAAATATCGTTTATCAGGATATATATAAATGAAAAGCCTCAAGAAAAGGTGCAAACTCTGCAGGAACAAAATTGAACAAAATTGTTTCTTCTTTTGATTTAAGTTACCTACTTTATTTATTCAACCAAATTTCTTATTTATTTTTATTTATTTCTTCAAATAAGCTATTGTATTTTTTATTTAAATGTATTCTTGTTGTTTATTTACATCTGACATTAAATTAAAGTTTTATATTCCAATCCAAATAAAACTCCATGGCTGTGTCCAAAATCACTCACTCATTCCCTACTCCCACCTCCTCATGGTTTCACTATATAGAGGACTATGTAGTGAGCTCGTTAACAACAGCTTTCGGACACTATGCGACGCGCTGTTAATGACGTCACTGCTGTCACACCATTACAGCGTCAAACTGCTGATGCGGCTCCCCCCCGGTTATCCCATTATAATTTCCACATTAAAACATTTTGTAAACAAGTATGTGTCATGTTCATGAAATAAATAAATCTAGTTATTTAATAAAAAAAAGGTTTCATATTTTCACGCCGAAACTCTAAAATGTGTCTCGCTCGGCGTTCAGAGCATAAAAAAACAGAAATACGGCTTTGATTTGCGAGCTGCTTTACCTATCACAACTATTTTTGAGCCATGAAAATGACACCTCATAGGCCCCTGAACCTCTCAGTGTTTGCAGTAGTCTTTTATCTGTTGTTTTTGATGAGAAAAACCGTAGACGTAACATTGAACTACGGCAGAGAAGACTGAGACGTGCTGTTCTTGCTACACTTGCAAGATGCCATCAAATTCTCAGTAAAAAGATCAAACAATGGTGGGCTTTTACATTTTTATTTACAGAAAATTATCTGTTGTATTCTCTGTTGAAAAAAAAATAGCCTTACCTGTAAGACTACGCCCCCTCCTGTGGAACTGTAGGACATGTTGGGTTCCAGTCAAACTATTAACCCCTCAAAGCCTAAAAACACAAATTATAGCCAGAAAATTCAAATTTTTTGGAAATGAAATGTTTATTTCACTTTCTATTGAAACAAACAAACAAACAAAAAATCCAAATTTCCATAAAACTTAACATGTCCATATATTTTTGTTTTTATTTGATACATTAGGTGTTTCAGGTAACTGATAATCCACTTGAGGGCATTTTCATCATTTTTCAGATTGTATTCAGAAGTTTTTTTTGTAATTTATGCTCATATTGATTAGATAAAGGTATCATAAAGGTTTGTATCAAATATGCGACAACAGGCTTTAAGGGGTTAAAGCAGTGACACACTGCCCAAAGTCATACAGCGAGGTCCTGCATTATTTGAAAAATGCCATTTCAATTTATCCAGCTTGTCAGCGTCCAAATGTAGAGTTAATTTGCAAAAACTGGTAACTCCATCTTTTTTCTTTTATCATCAAGAAACAGGATTTATGAAAATGTACACAAATGCAGTTATCAGGTTTTGCAAATGAAGTCTTCAAATAATACTGGATCTAACTATCTTACTCCTACTTTCAGTGTGAACATCCATCTCAGTATTGTCAAATAAACCACCACGTTCCTTTGTTGACCATGTACTTTGATGGCCAAAGTGATCTCCGTCCAGACTTCCGCCTCTCTCGATGCACAATCGACCATCTCATCCAGATCCTCCGCCCTCCGTTCGACCATGGCTGGGGTCATGACCTGGAGGTTCTGGTGTACCTGTTCTGGCTGGCCATTGCTACCTCATACCGTGTTATCTCCCGGGCATTCAGCATTCCACGCTCCACAGTCCATGACCTAATCCACAGGGTAACAGACAAATCAATAAAAATCAAAAACAGGGTCATCTATTTCCCACCACCTGATGACCTCCCAACAATTGGTGCCAGCTTTCACAATTTAGGTGGATCTGCAGCGCTTGCCAGGGTTGTGGGCAGTATTGACGGCTGCCATGTGAGAATCAAGCACCCAAGTGCAGATGCCCAATGTTACTTCAATAGGAAGTTGTTTTATTCGATCCAAGTGCAGGCCGTGTGTGACCACCAGTGTAAGTTTCTGGACATATTCGTGGGTTATCCTGGCTCAGTCCACGATTCCAGGGTACTGAAAAACAGCCCTCTGTATGTGCAGAGTCTGTATCCACCTGAAGGCTACTGTATCCTGGGAGATGGTGGCTATGCCTGCACGTCACAACCCGTCGCCCTTGTGACACCTTACAGGGAGCCAGTCAGAGGTGCAGTGGCAGCCAGATTCAATAGGCACCACGCAGTGGCACGCTGTGTCATTGTGAGGGCGTTTGGCATCATGAAGACCAGGTGGAGATCTGTATTTTTTTAAGGCCCTGGAAGTGCGCGCTGTCTTTGCTGTAAAGGTCACTGCTTGTTGTGCCATTTTGCACAACTTCTGCCTGCGAGATGGGAACACACTTGAGCCTGTGGAGGAGGCCCTTCGGCCAGACGATGGAGACTGTGAGCCTCAGCCTGACCTGCAGTGTGGGGAACAACTGCGTGAGCGCATGGCGGCTGTTCTTTCAGCACCTCAAAACCCCCATCCAGCTACAAGAGCGTGACTATTAAAAACACTTAAAAATGTACTGCATGTGAGCCATATGTGGCTATGATGTGTATGCTGCCTGTTAGTTTGTATATTCTGCATGTGTTAATGTATCATTTCATATTAAGAAATTAAAGTGCTTAACAAATGTATTAGACCACCCTAACCCTAACCTAAGTAAGGTTTATGCCACAGCTGCCCTAAATTAACAGCATTGGTAATTACAAACATCATTTTTTTTATGTTTCTGCAATAGTTAATACACCAATATGTAGAAGCTCTTTAAACCAAATGATATTTTTAATGCTAAGATATAATTATTATTGTTATTCGTGAATTTTCAAATGTACTGATTTACAAAAGAACTGAAAAAATAGTAAAACACATTAAAATTTCTTGATGAATATGTCAAATTATAGTTATTTACTTGCAGTCCTGAACAGAAAAATGAGTTTTAGTGGTTGAACGTTATGCTTGATTCATTTCTGACTTCTCAGAGAAGCTCAGTGAGCCGGCTCAAATTTGGCTGAATTCAGTTTGAAATTCCTCATTCCTGTTCAAAATGGTAAAATGTGGAGAGCTCACTGAAAATGAAAGAGTCCGTATCAAAGCACTTCATGATGCTGGATGGTCTCTGAGACAAATATGACAGGTGGTCTAATAAATTTGTTAAGCACTGTATATTTATAATATTAATCAGTTATCATAGTAAGATTCCAGATTTGTTGATACCTTAGAATAAGCTGTTTAGATAAGTAGAATTAGCTGTGTTGATATATAGAATTAACTGTGTAGATATGTTAGAAAGAGCTGTGTAGATGTGTAGAATTAACTGTGTAGACATGATGGAAAAAGCTGTGTAGATATGTAAAATTATAAAACAGTGTAATTGGTCAGTGCCTGTTGTTATGGAAATACATTATTATTGAAAACAAACAAGCTTCTGTGTTTTTCACATTTTTTTCCTTTTTACATTTTTTCTAAAATTCTTTCAAGCAGACCTAACATTCTCTCCTCCCTTGCCTCACTTCTCCTAGCCTTTTCCTCTGCCCTCTCCGCAGCCCTCGCCAGCAGCTCCATTGGGTCAGACTGCCTCCTCTTAGCTGACCTTGCTCCTCCCTCTTCTGACCCTGATGCTGCCTCTGGAGTTTCATCTGTGTCAGACGGCACTGAATCAGGGGAGATGGGCCTAGACATGGCAGAGTCCTCACTCCAGGCTGAGGCAATAAGGCATGGAGGCCGAATAGATGGCCTCCCACCTACTGCCTCGTCCATCAGTGAGAACCACTTCGACGCTGCGGCGGTGGGCTCCCCTGATTCAGTGCCAGATCCTGTTGGTGGGCTCATCAGTTCCTGTACACATTGCAATAGATATGAAGTATTTGTAGTGCACATTGAATGTACTGTTCAATTGAAATGCCAAACACAACTAAGATTATACTCAAAGAACAGTAACCAGCTGATGCTACAGTTAAATATGAACTACTCTCCTTATACGTCTTCTTTAAATTCTCCTACTTTTTCGCTGCCCGGGCTGGAGTTACAACCCCAGTGAGCCCCATGTCTTTCAGCACTGCTCTGTAATGACACCAAAAATTAGAGAAGCAAACAGACTTTGTAAACTTTGTTTACTATTGTTGCAACGATTGTGAATTGTATATATGTACTGTATACTTTTATTTAGTTCTATTGTTCAATTCTGTTGTATTTTTACCACCTGTTGTATGTCTGCAATGCCAGAATTTACCCTCTGGGGATCAACAAAGTCTTATCTTAAATACGGGTCAATAGACTATCCTCCGCACAGAACTCGTCAAAACGGTAACTCACTCCCATCCAGCGGCAGAGGCAAATCTTTTGCCTGTAAACAGAGAGCTCTTCTCCGCTCTCAGGCGTATGAATCTGCCAATGTCTTCGTCAGTCCCTGAGGAGAACAAAATACAACCAATATTTTCCAGTGCTTCTATGACACATAAAACTGTAAAGTTGGCGCATCTGGCGGAGTTCAAATTCTTAAGTAAAAGGAGCGTCAATGGGTGTTACAGTGGTTACGATTACCTGCTAGCTAGCGTTAGCTAACGTTGCTAGACGATTTTTGCTACAGAAGCGTTATAGTACATTGCTATAAACTGCAATATATATAAACTACTGTAAACTTGCTAAGACATACGCCAACAATCGAAGCTTTACTAAGAAACTTACATTTATAAGACAAATTTACTCTCCAGTAACCTGTCCTGTCTGTCCTATTCCTCCATTTTTCTCCTTCTTTTTCTTCTTCTTCAGCGGGACTGCAGACGCAATGCATGATGGGATATCCACAACTCGGTGAGTGACCACCAGATGGTCACTACTTTTCACGATGCTTTGTGGGAAATTTTGAGTCCCCTGTATAGGGCATTGAATTTGATCACTACGTATTCGGACACCATTACAATATACTATATACTACTACTACTACTATATAGTGCACTATATAGTGAATAGGGAGTGATTTCGGACACAGCCCATGGTTTTTTTTTTGCGCATGCGTGCTTTTGTTGCCATAAAAATTACAATCTGTCTCATCTCTGTAGTATACTGGCTGAACTTCAATAACCAGAGGAAAGAAGTAGGTGCAACACGTCTTCACTTGGAGACGGCATGGCAACAACATCAGATTACAGCATAAGCTGTTTCTCAATTCAAAGTTCACAAGTTCGAACTTGCATTCTCTGGAAGTTCAGACTTGGCAAGTTCGTTCCAGAGTTCGGACTTCAGAGGTACGGGAGTCCGCAGAACGATCCTACTACTATTGGAACAGCAGCGGACTTTGCTAGCGTCCCCTTCTACATACCTACACGTCACATCCGGTTGCATTGCCGGCAGTTTGTTGATGAAAAAATAAAATAAAATATGATATAAATTACAGTCCTGTCTCATTTTTTATTCATTTTAAAATAATGACTTATATGTTAATTTAGTTGTGTCTTTCTGGGTATAAATAGCAACCAACGGCGGGAAAAACGGGTTTTGGTTTAGGAGAGAACAATAGAGATTTATTTGCTTCATCTTAACCTAATTTAAACTGATCAAATCTAATAAAAAAAAATCAAACTAATAGAATCTAATCAAACAAATCAAAAATGAATAGAATTCAGCTTGCCATTGCCGTCGGCATCCTTTAAATCACCGCCGAAGAGGAGGCAGCTCGCCTAAGGAGGCAGACCCACCAGAGAAGGGCCAGGATACGGCGGAGGATGCAGAGGAGACGCGCCCTTCTGGCCAGTTTTGCTGCCTCTGTACGTTCATTTAATCTCATTAAGATTTGGATCCACTAATTATCTTTACAGCAAGCATCGTACTCATTTCTTAATGTTTACTGTTATTTGATATTGTATTTTATGAAGCATGGCACATTAGGGATGATGTGACTACATTTGTTTACCTGCTGTGGGTAACGACATTTTAACGTCTTAAAACACCTCTTAATAGAGAGCAAAATTAAAAGGGAAAAGCACTCTGACATTACATTACTAGACAAGCTCTATTCCAGTGATAAACAAACTGATATCATCAGTGAAAACTAATTTCAAGGCTTGATAAAGTGTAGAAACATCATAAATCACCACAAATTACGTGACAGAGTGATGGCCCCCCACCACTACATGTGATGTACCTGTTATCAGTCAAAAATTGGCCATTAAACATTTTATAACTAAACCTGTCACAGTAAACATACAATAGTTTCTTTTTATACTCAGGACACAGATGCAGGTGGACCCATTAACTTCCCAGGGATTAAGTAAATACACAGCAAGAAGTGTTTGGCTGAAATCTGACAGATTTTGGAAGAAAATTTTATTTTTCCTTAGAAGACTGAAGTTATTCATACATATAACAATTTCACAAAGCAAACATTAAGTAGTAATTTTTAATAAGTTAAATAATAATAAATAAGTTAACAAATAAGATTAATAATAATAATAAATAAGTTAAAATTCATGAATAATAAATATGGAAAAAAGGACAGTACTTGATTTCCTTGATTTTGAGGAAATTGCCTAGGTGGGAGCCAGCTTTGCCCGTCTTGCTGGCCACGAGGCATTCCGCTGGGCTGCTGGTGCCATTGACGGATGCCACATCAGGACCCGGCTGCCTGGAGAGCCACAAAAAAGGAGCTACATAAACAGGAAGCTTTTCCCCTCCATCATTTTGCAGGGCATTTGTGACTCACAGGGTATTTTCCTTGATGTGTACATTGGAAACACTGGATCTGTTCATGATGCCCTGGTCCTCAGAAGATCGCCCATGTACCAGCAGGCCCTCTATCCACCAGCTGGGTATTTTCTGTTGGCTGATGGAGGATACCCATGCCTGCAGTATCCTGTGGCCATTGTCACCCCGTACCGGCAGCCTGTTGAAAGTAAGGACATGTTCTTGCTTCTAAAAAAAATTAAACACACACATGAAAACTGTTACTGTGATGAACTTAAATATATCATACATTTCTCTATGAATATCAATTAACAGGTCAGGTAGAAGCGAGGTTCAACAGATACCATGCTAGAGCTCGCAACATTATTGAGAGGAGCTTCGGTCTTCTCAAGACCCGCTGGTGGGCAATTTTCCTTCGAGCCCTGGAGATCCGGCCCCTGTTTGCTCCCACAGTTGATGCAGCCTGCTGCATGCTGCACAACATCTGCATGGCAGCAGGGGACATTCTGGAGGAGGAGGAGCAGATGGAGGAAGATGGCAAAGACCAGGAGGACTTCGAGCGCCCAGAGCCCATTGGGAGGGACCTGTCTGGGAACGCCCTTCGCAGAAGGCTTGCTGCCCAGACATCTGCTCCAGATGGCTTACCTCCATGCCTGGAGCACCATGATTACCTTTAGCTGGGAGTCATGTTCAGGCTAGATGGGACAGACTGTAAATAGTTTTGTTATAGTTCTAATTAATCAGTTTTAATCAGTTTTTAATCAGTTTCTTAGAATTAAATGTTAGTGCAGAAATTTGTTTATACCAATCAGTTGTTGATATTAAAAGCATAATCATTAACCTATTCATTTGTTGTTTATTAATCTGTAAATCATAAACATCTAATGAATAATGTACATATTTCTACATAAAGCATATTTATAGAAAAATATTGTTGACTGTGTTGTATTTCTTCCTCTGGCTCTGACCTACTCAGTCTATAGAGAGATAAATACATGTATCAGTATAAGCCCAAATGATTATGGAAATTTTGGATAACAATGTTTATGTATTTTTCTGAAACCATCTGACACAGTTAAAGACTACATAAATGTCAAAATTATTGCAAAATATCAATATTGTTTAAATGAATCATTGCCCGAGTTTAAAGCCAAAAACCACATTTATTTACAAGTTGCTCAAACAAACTTAAATATCTCTCTGCTCTCTCTCTACCCCTTTGCCGGTTGGTGGGTCCCTAAGCTCCTGAGACAACAGAACAAATACTTTCCAGCTCTAACTGATAGTGTATTTATATTCACAGCCATGTTATACATTACATACTATACATTTATTCATGTTTGTTTATTTTAATACATGGCTTTGCAAACTGCACTTCTTTGACAGGACAGTATCAGGACTGATTTCAGTAACCAATACAAACAGAGGCAGGACATTACCTTGTATTTATCCTTTAGATTACACCACTTCTTCTTGGCCTGCCTAGCCATTATAGGCAGGCCAGAAGTGGTCACAAAGTCCCTGGCAAAACAGGAGCACATATAAAATCAACCATCATAGATATAGCCATAAAACGTCTTCATAATGCCCCTAAACGTAAATAAGCAATGATAACAGCACTCAAATCATTACTCACTCCCAACCACTCTGGGCTGACCCACACCTGCCGGTAAACAGGTGTTCATTGGCCCCCGCCACTGAATCAGGGCCCGGGTTTCCTCAGTTGTCCCTCGATAGAAAAGAGTTTAAACCGTCATTATAAAAGACAAGCAATTATTTCACCTCTACGCTAAAACACCACACAGTGTTCATGTTAGACTGCAGTAGTTGGCACATGATACGACACACGATTAACTTTTAGCTGTATTAGCTTTACCGAAATAAAGCTGTTCACAGCGGTATAGCATTATCACAGACTGCTAGGTTGGTAGCTGCAGAGGCTACATAGCCTTATGTCCCGTTGCTAGTGTTTCCAAAAACACCGACATCGTCCATTTACCATTTATCAAGGATGAATTTTATCCAACTCATCCAACGTTTCTGGGTTTCAAACACAATTCTATCACAAACAAGTATTTTAATCATATTTTTACGCGGCAGGAACAGTTACTTACAGTTGTGCGTCTTCTCCTCCGCCATCTTTTGAGTTTCCCGCTGGACGGCGCGAATTGCATTGTGGGATTGTAACTGTGAAAAGTCCGCCCAAGCTACGTCCAGTAGCAGACTTGGTAAAAGGGGCGGGGCGAGTCTACATCCGGGTACTTCGACCGAACTTGTTTCGATGCGGACTTTAAATTGGAACAGAACTTTGGCTTTGATTTATGACGTATCACAAGTACGGAAGTCCAGAAGTACGCTGAAGTATGCATATTGAGAAACACCTCATGTCTTAGGAGACCCTGTTGCTATGGTTAATATGTTGGCCAACCAAAACCTATCCCTAAACTGCAATAGCGTATTCAACCCACAAGGTGGCAAACTACCACTCTACTACATTCCTCCCCTTTTAGATATGTAGCAGATGTTGTCACATTGTAACAATAAAGAAAATCTACTGTCCTGTGTAAATGTGCCTTAACTTGTACACCTGTGAACCATTTTTAAACTTCTAGTTATAACTTTATAGATTCAGTCTCTGTGGTGGTGCTCGGACCCTCTCTGGATACCGCTGTTTCCCAGGTGGGCTGTTATCTACAGCTGTTGTTACTGATACTGATGGTATCTCCACAGTTTGCTTTGTTGGTTCTGTGAGAACAGGAGATGAGGTTTGGTTCTCTGGCGTACTGGGAAAAGAGGTCTCTAAAGCACAGTCAATTGGCTCTGATGGCACTGTCTCAGCATCTGGTGGAAACAGCTTAACTGCTGGTCTCTGAGCAGGTCGTCTCCATGGTAACATGTGGTCAACATGCACTGTACGTTGTCTCTGTCCCTCTTGTACCAAATAAGTGACACTTTCCAGTCTCTGAAGCACTGTTGCTTGAATCCATGTCTCCACTCCCCCTCTGAAGTTTTTGATGTGCAGTCTCACCCTCCTGAAAAACACGGACAGGCAACTATCCGTGGTCATGATGACGCTTTTGAGCATCCTGTTTCTCCTCAACTCTCCTGGCAAGGTCAGGCTTAAGCAAACTGAACCGAGTTCTGATCTGGCGCTTCAGAAACAGCTCAGCAGGTGTTCTTCCAGTCACAGTGTGAGGCATACTGCGATACATGAGAAGAAAATTTGCCAGTCTATGGTTGAGTGATATGCTGCCTGATGATTTTCTTCCAGCACATTTTTCCTTAGTGCTTGTTCCAGGATTTGTACAGACCTCTCGGCTGCCCCATTTGATGCTGGGTGGTAAGCTGGTACAGGAGTGTGTTTGATTCCGTTCCTCTCCAGGAATTGAGTGAACTCTGATGATACCAGCTGTGGCCCATTATCTGAAACTAACTTCGGGAACACTGTATGAAAACAAACAAGCTTCTCAGCACTTCGATGGTGTTGTGGGATGTGATGGAAGTCATAGGAAATACTTCTAACCACTTTGAATGGCTATCAATGACTACCAGGAAATACTGTTTGTCTTTTTCAGCAAAATCAATGTGGATTCTTTGCCACACTCTTTCTGGCCACTTCCAAGTGTGCAAAGGTGCAACTGCTGGCATTTTCTACACTGAACGAGTTCTTGAATGTCAGCATCGCAGCCTGGCCACCACAAATAGCTGCAAGCAAGAGCATTCATTCTGCAGATACCTGGATGCTCATGATTCAGATCTTCCAGTAATCTCTGCTGATAAGCTGGAGGTATGATGACTCGCTGGCCCCAGAGAATGCAGTCATGCTCTGCTGACAACTCCTGTGTGTGAATAAAGTAAGGTCTCGGTGCTTCTTCCTGCACATAACTAGGCCATCCATTCATCGTGTAGCTCCACACTTTGCTCAGTAAAGGATCTTTTGAAATAGCTTTCTCAATGTCTCTGGCACACACAGGTAGCTCCTCAACATGAGAGAAGTAGAATATTCTTCCTTCTGCTGTCTTGTCTGCAGCGTTGCAGGGAAGGCAGGAGAAGGCATCAGCATTAGCGTGATCAGCTGATTTCCTATACTCAATGTCATAGTTGCATGCCATGAGAATGAGAGCCCAGTGTTGCATTTTTAAAGCTGCCAACGTTGCTACTGCTGACTTTGGCCCTAGTATGGCTAAGGGTGGCTTGTGATCTGTGATGAGTGTGAATTTCCTCCCATACAGATATTTGTGGAATTTCTTTACTCCAAAAATAATAGCCAGTGCCTCTTTCTCGATTTGGGCATACTTTCTCTCAGCATCAGTTAGTGTCCTTGAAGCGAAAGCCACAGGTCTCTCCTCCCCATTTTCCATAACATGAGAAAGCACTGCACCAACTCTATACGGTGATGCGTCGCATGCAATTTTCAGTTGCAGGCTCGTGTTGTAATGTACCAATGCCTTGTTTTGCTGCAACAGCTTCTTTGCATCTTCAAAGGCTTTGTCACACTCAACTGTCCATTTCCATGCTGAATCTTTTCTCAGTAGGCTGTGCAGAGGCTGCAGGATGGTGGAGGGTTTCTCCAGGAACCTACTGTAGTAGTTGAGAAGACCTAAGAAAGACTTAAGTCAGATACTGCTCAGACTCTTCATCTAGCTGTAGCTGTTGGTAGGCATGGGAAAGATCAAGCTTACTGAATGATGTTCCTCCTGCTAAGGTAGCAAACAGATCTTCAGTATTAGGCAGAGGGTAAGTCTGCTCCTCAATGCACTGATTAATACTTACCCTGTAGTCTCCACATATCCTGATTGTCTTGTCCACTTTTGGCACAGTGACTATGGGAGCTGCCCACTCACTTTTCTCAACTTTGGATATCACCTTGGCTTTTTCCAGTCTCTCGAGCTCTTTTTCCACAGCTTCCTTGAATGCATAAGGAACTGGGTGAGCTTTGCAGAAGATTGGTGTGGTATCAGGCTTTGTTCGGATTCTTGCTTCGAACCCTTGAATGCACCCTTGGTCCACTGAAAACACTGCCTGGTGTCGCTGAACCACCTCCTGAATGTCTGTGCTCCATATTTCCTGTGTACGTACCTTATGTACTGTAAAGATGTGTTTCCAGTTCAGGTGCAGCTTCTTTAACCAGCTCTGACCAGTAAGAGCAGGTCTGTTGCCCTTAACAATGACTAGTGGCAGAGTGGCTTGCTGGGTCTCATACTGTACTGGTATCATGATGTACCCCTGAACAGCAATTCTTTGGCCAGAATATGACGTAAGCTTAAGCCCAAAAGCTGGTTTTAAGGTAAGACCTTCAAGATGTTTCTTGTAGAAATTTTCTTTTACCACTGATACTGCAGATCCTGTGTCTAGTAGCATTGTTGTGTTCCTACTCCCCAGTGTGACATCAACTGTGAACCCCTTTTCACATGCCGAGGTGGAGTACACTGAAAACACTCCAGAAAGTTCATCATCATCATCTTCTCCTCCTGATGCATGCCCCTCAGTTCCAACATAACTGAGTTTGAGAAGTAACTTTACCTTTTTTGCAAGCACGGGCGATGTGTCTCACTTTGGAGCAGTTATGGCATTTTTCATTTTTGAACCTGCAGTCGCGTGCTGGGTGTTTTCCTCCACGTCTATAGCATGTAGGCTGTGTCCCAGTGTCCCTTTTCATTCCTTTCTGTCTTTTTTCTCTATTATTTTCTTGCCTGAACTGTCCTTTCCTCCCCTTGCCAGAGAAAGAGTGAGCACCTGACAGGGAATTCACCTGATGAGAACCACTCTGTCCAGAAAGCTCCATTGTATTCCTTGATGCGAGCTCCATTGAAACTGCAACCTCACAGGCTCTTGAAAAGGTCAGGTCTTTTTCAGACAGCAACTTGCACTGCACCGCATCAGACCGCAGTCCGCTCACAAAACGATCTTTCAGGGCTTCATCCAAATACCGTCCAAAGTTGCATGTAGCTGATAGCTGGCTTAGTGCAATGACATAATCAGAGACTGTCTCATTGTCTTTCTGGTTATGTTTCTGAAAACGTAATCTCTCCGCTATCACCACTGGCGCAGGTTTATAGTGCACACTCAGCGCCCTCGTCAGCTCAGCATACTGCATGGTGCTAGGTGCCGTCGGAGACACTAAGTTCTTTAGCAGTTTGTAAGTGTCCGCACCAATCACTGAGAGGAACACACATACCTTCCTTTCATTTTCAATATCATTTGCAAGCATCCGTTGCTCAAGCCGCTCCAGATAGGACTCAAAATCCTCCTTTGTTTCATTGTATTCATCCACACGACCCACTTGCAAAGCCATGTTAGCCTGCCTGATGCTAACTGCTAGTTGACTCGTTCCCGGTTCCTTTAAAACTCCTTAAGTTTCACTTTTACACGACCAGTGGATGGTTCTAAATACATCACTTTCACGCAGCGGCTGTCGTCAAAATCCTCGTCGCCATGGTAGTATACTGGTTGAACTTCAATAACCAGACGAAGGAAGTAGGTGCAACACGTCTTTACTTGGAGACGGCATGGTAACAACAACATCAGGTTACAGCGTGTCTTAGGAGACCCCGTTGCTATGGTTAATATGTTGGCCAACCAAAACCTATCTCTAAACTGCAATAGCGTATTTAACCCACAAGGTGGCAAACTACCACTCTACTACAATCTCCACTAGCATCTAGCCCTGCTAGCCCTGAGCCTGATCTAGAACCGTGTTTCCATCAGGGGGTCCGGTTTGATTCAGCTCGGTTTGGTATGGTTTGGTACACTGATAAAAATGATTTTTTGGCCCTGTAAATATTACTTTGATTTCATAATTATATTTACAATAGGTTTTTTAGGTCTCCACTTTTACTTTAAAAATGTTTTTTTTAATGTGCTACTTGGTTTTTACTTGTAATTTCTTTTTAAAATGTAAATTTAAATGACATAAAAGGTAAGATTTGCTCAGTTAATGTATTTGGTGTTAAAATTGTTTAAATCAAGTAAAATTTACTAAGGAAACATGACTGCCTCCTTCAAATCTGGTAAGGGACGTCATGTAAAAAAAAAAAAACGCGCTGCATAGCAAAGCCAGAGGATGTTCGGACATGAACAGCAGACACCAGGTGAAGAGGGGATCCTGCTCGTTTTTGTGAAGAATTTGTTCACAAGTAAGCCTAACCTGTAAGTATGTTTTGTGTTTTGCTAACTTTTTGCTTTGCTGTTACTTGAGTCAGTGTGAGGTTACTTAACTGTTAATCTGCACCTGCTAGCTTGTTTCCTTGCTAGCTAAAGGCACCAAGCCTGCGCCAGAGGGAAAATAAAGTGTGTGATTGTTAGCAAGTAAGTTTTTAACAAATAGCAGACCTGCCAACCTGTACGCATTTTGCGTACCAGCTACGCAATTTTACATGAAAATACGCTGGTACGATTTTCCTCTCTAACCTACGCAAAAAGCTGCGGACGTGTGAGTTCTGAGGGAAATGTGCATGTACCGTACTCATGTCTGACAGCAGATGCAGCAGCGTGGTGAAGCAGTTTCAACCAATTATGCAGACTTAGCGGAGAATAACGAGTCTGCCGAAGCTAGGGCGTTATATCCCCGCTCCCCTTCCTTCCTGCCTCCTGCCCTCTGCCTCCCTGCCTGTGCGATGACAAGGTGAGAGAGGTGCGTGCATGTCAGGCTCGCAGTTTTACCTGTTGCCATAAAAACTTCACACCACTTTGATTTAAGATTTGAAGTTCATGCCCAATCCTTTAATTTTTCTTTCCTCTCGTCATGCAAAATCCTCTGCGTCTGGAGTCCGAGCGGACACGCTCCGCAGCTGGTACGATGGCTAGAACGTGCCCTGCACAAGTCATACGTCGCGGTGTGTTGGCTGTCAGTGAGAGGACAGAGCGCTCAGTCTGCGCTAACTTCTGGTTAAAGATTCATGTATAAAACGATGTATTTTCCCTTCACTAATATAGTAGCTGCTGCTGTTTGGTTAACAAGACAATGTAGCATACAGTGCTACAATGAATGTAGCATACAGGCCTGATATGAGACGGACAGACAGACAGCTGTGTCTGACGGAGAGATGAGGGAGAATGACATTAGCACACTGCAGAAACTTTGTGCGTATTGTTAGAGTGAAGACACGATTTGGTGATCATCATCTCCAACATCCACTTATTTTTATGTAAGCTATGTTAAAATCAGTATATAAAAGCTAGTTAGCTTAATAAATGCAACACAAGGTCACATCAGGATGTGTTCAAGTTCAGGTCATAACAATGGCGTTTTGTAAATGGAAAATAAAGTGCAATTGTTTTCATTAATATCATAACAAAGAACATTTAGGTTTTGTTGATAAATTCAAATGCATGCATATAAAGGTATACTGTTAAATCATTAAAGAGTTTATTTAACAACACAGATTTCTTGCCTTTCCAGCTATCCAAGTATCAAACCATGAATAAAGGTATTGATAGACTCACAAATATAATACAAAAAAACACATCTTTACATTTCCTGTGACTTGACAATGTTTGGTGTTCAGACCACAAACTGATTCTTGTTTAATACTTTTTTAAATAGTTATTTTTCAAAACAATGAGCTTCTCATTTCTGCTCTGTTTTTAACATAAAAATTTAATCAAATCACAATTTTACCCTTGCAAACAGCGTTACATATACAAGAACTATAAAAAAAAATATTTGGACAATATAATGCACCTTACCATGTATTTACATGTTCCTACAGGATGTCAGCAGATAAGCAAAAGAGGACCAGGCCGAGTAAGTCCTGAAGATCTGTGTCTTCTATGTAAGTGAGGGACATGAAGATCCATCCCATGCTGCTGTTTCCATTGTCGTCGAGGAAACTGAGGTGCTTGACAGTTGTCGAAGTTTTGCGCAGGCCAGCCTCCTCCTAATGGGGATCATCTACTCCCTGAACTTAAGTTACACGTTTCAAGTGTTTCAGAAGCTCATTCTTGAGCTACATGTCCTGAAACCTTCACCCAAAGTCCAGTCCCTGCAAAAAAAAAAAAAAAATCTCCAGTGTGATTGAACAGGTTTATGACATTATCACTGTTTGGTTAAAATTCAGGTCCAAGTTTATGCATTCCTAGAAAAGGAAACAAGGCACTTGGGGTGTATGGATGTTTTTTATATTTTCAATATTTTTTTTATTGATTTCATCTTCTTATTGTTATGCATTTGGTGCACTGTATTAAACGTCCTTGGCCACATTAATTTTGCCACAGGTTGTTGGGCCAAAGAAAGTGTCAGTTGCCAATGTTTTCTCTTGTTAATTCAACTACTTTTATTTAAGATGAGAATTTGGACAATGTACTGGATTTTTTTTAAGATAAACTGAAGTTGATTCTTTCAAAATTTTCTGTGAAGTGTTAAAAGAAGTTTAAAAGATAAGGATAAATGGATCCACTACAAAAGCAAAAAAAGAACCCCCCCCCCCCCAAAAAAAAACAGCAATCGAATGGTGCAAAAAACGGGTTTAGGGTTAAAGGGTCCTGCTGAGCATGTTTGTCTTTAAAGTGCTTTTACTTGAAGTAATAATAAAAGTTAAAAAAAAAAATGCATGGTTCTGGCATGCATATTTTGTTCATCATGCAAAATTGTAACAAAAATGTATTTTTGTAGACAACTTCAGTTGTTAACATGTGAATGCAACAGACTATGCATGTGTTAAAATGAAAATTAAAAAAAAAATCTATGACAGACTATTGTATGAGTATTACTTTAAAATCCTTCTTTCATAAAAGTAAGTAAAAAAAAACTGAATAACCTTTCATTTTTAGGAAAGATTTATAATTTAATACAGTACATACTTAGTTATTAGTTAAAAATACTAATGAAGAGAGTAAAATTCAATGTAAATATTAACTTGACAATTGCTATTAAATGTTACTTGAGTTAATCTATTCGAAAAACTAATAATATGCAAGTAAAATTTACTTGGAATTTGAGTGAAAAAACTTTACTAGGTTTTTTCAAGTAAATATCACTCCAATTTTTTTTCAGTGTACGCTAAACCCCAGAATAGTTAGTGTTTCCACAGACACCTGTGCCCTCACTAAGTGGGCGGGCTGTAAAAGCATGCTTGTGAAGTCACAGTCAGCGTGAGTCTGCTGCTCCAGCCGCACAGTTATAGAAAGGATGAGTGACAGAAATCAGTAGGGAATAGGCAGTAAACAGCTTTATTTCAGCTGAAAGTGCTTTTTTAAATAATAAAAACATTTTAATGATGTTAACCGCTGTCAGCACAGCTGATGGAATACATGTACAGAGACTGAGTCGTAACACTACGTTAATATGTGAATATATCTAGTCTTGAACAGTTTATACGACGAAATGAAAGTTAGAGCTGTACTGTGAGAATTTGCTGCATCAAAAATAAAGTAAAAGTTCAGCTGGTGTTAAAATCAAGCTAGATGAAGTCAGAAATCTGGGGTGCGCTGATCTCATTTAAAAATAGTCTGCAGCCTGAAGTTTTACAAACACGTCCAACAACCACAGAGCGATGTTTTCACAGGTTATCTAACATAAGACGTAGATTAATAATAGTTACAGATGAGAATAAACCGTTCTAAGGCTTCATATTCACTAAACTTAAGCATTAATTTAGTTTCTCATCCATCGCAGATGGATCAGGGTGATGTGAGCCTTTGGGCTCTGCTTTGTGTTCTTAAAATCAGGTCCAGATAAACATCGAGAAACTTGATTTGTGGCCAGATACCAGTATCCATAGACTAGGAAACAGTTTGGATCTCCATCGAGTCCAAATATTTCCCATTTAGGTAGATATTAGTCCATTTTTCTCCCATTTTCGCTGCTCCTCACAGCACAGACTTCTGTGTTTTGAAGTCCGGAGGCGAGCAGCTGAGTTGTGTGCTGACGTGATGTCAGTACAACCCTCTATTTTTTGTGTGTAGCTCCACCTTTTTGGTACGGATAGGTAAAGATTGGATCCCCCTACGGAAGGGTGCTGAAAAGTGGGGCAGTACGGGTTGTTTTTTTTGGGACCCTTTCCAACTTTTGCTCTATGGAAACATAAAAAAATGCGTGCTGTTCCGCACTGAACTGAGCCGGCCTGCTTGGTGGAAACCACCTATAACTGTCCCTTACATTTCTTCCAGCCTTCTCTGCCTGCGACTTTTCCTTACTTTTACTGAACCATCTGTTAAATCTTCATCAATGTAAGGTAACTAAGAGAGAACACTGAAATCCTCTGTAGATGACTGTGGACTCTGAACATCTGGCTGACCCTGGATTAGAGGCTGGGGGACTGGCTGCTCTGGACCCTGAATATCTACAGCTTGCCCTGCTTGGTCCCCACTCACTTGCTTCTCTTCCAAAGCCTGGGTCTGTCTCTGTGACCTATAGTTACAGTGTTAACTGGTCTACAAGCCTGAACCAACTCCTGAAGGATGGGAATATCCTGCCCCAAAATGACCTGATGAGCTAGGCTGTCTGTCACCCCCACTGAAACCAGATAAGTCTGCCCTGCAACCTCAAGATACACCACTGTTGTAGGATAAGATCTATGGTGTCCATGTACACAAGAAATATCAAGGTCTGGCTTTCCTAGTGGAATTCCCTGTGAAACTAATGAGGGATGCATCACTGTCTGGCTACTGCCAGTATCAAGTAGAGCCTATGATGGTTTACTGTTAACTTTAACCGTGGTGACCTGCTGCTTCTCCACCATGAAACTCTCATTCTGGCTAGGATGAGGAACACTGCAGAAATAAGCAGCTTTAGCTTTTCTAGCTGGGCAATCAGGTTTAATCTGACCTTCCTGACCACAGTAAAAACAAACTGGTTTAGCAGCTGATTTTTGCTTAAAAGGAACTACAGGCTTCTTTAATGGTCTAACTGGTTCTGGCTCCCGAGGACCACCACCCACCCCAGACCTGAATGGCTTACCATGCAGGGTTGGACCTCTGTGGAGCCTCAAATCGGTAGCTCTTGGACCCTCTCCAGGCTGCAAGGATGGTTTCCACTGGCTGAGCTGCCTCACATGCTGTCTTTGGATCCCTCTCCTTCACCCACACCCTCAGGTCTGGAGAAAGAGAGCGGTAGAACAGAATGAGGATCTCTCCCACCTGCTCCTTGGTCCTCTTCTCAGGTTGGATCAATTTGTTGTAGAGGTCTTTGAGTCGATTGTAAAACTCTCTTGGATTCTCACTGGGTCGAACTGGGTCTGGCTCTCTGAACCTCTGCTGACAGACATCTGCGTCGATCTCGTACTTGGCCAGGATAGCTTCTTTTACCCTCTTGTAGTCGAATGTGTCCTCGGCTGCCATGGCCACATAAGCTGCTCAAGCCTTTCCAGTCAGATGGGGAATAAGCAATATGGCCCAGTCAACCTCTGGCCACTGGTAGGCCATCGCCAGGCACTCAAAGTTGGTCAGGTACTGCTCAATATCATCGCCTTCCTCCAGCCTTGGAATGGCTGCCTGCCCCCAGCTCCTACCCCTTGACTCACTGCGGGCACTGGGCTGGGCCCCCTGATCCTCCTACTCATGCTGTGCCAGTGGTGTACTCTGCTGAGGCTGACCTTCTCCCCTCTGCTGCTCCAGTTCATCTCTGAGATTGTTCACTTGAATCTGTATGTGGTGCCACCTCCTGTCTTGCTTGAGGGTTTCTTTTTCCCACCTTTCAGTTAGGTTGTGTTGAAAGTGAAGGCACTGCTGCAACATGCTGGTAATTGAGTCCATGTCTGCTGACACCTGGTGCCCTTCCCTAGGCTGCAGAATCCTGGATTTCCCTCCTGCTGCACCTCCAGCTCGGAAATCACCAGCAACTTCTGTTCTTGGAGGTTTAGCTTGTCCTTTTGGTCCCATGCTGTCTGTTCTCAAAGGTTAAATTCTCACTCTGAATGGTTTCGGAGCTCTGAATCGTCTTATTTTTAAGAGAGTGCATCAGAAATGTACAACTGATCCATGGTGTCTCCCACAGCAGCAGACTGCAGGATCTCACACACGCACACACTCACACAGGTGCTGCAGATTTAAGCTGAGCAGAGGCCCACTCTACCTGAACCCCTCCCCCTCTCTGATCTCACCTGGCCTGTCTCCCCTTCAGTGAGAAATCTATTAACCCATATTTACAAATTAACAATATTTACAAATAATCAACACACTGCAAAAGACTAGTAATCAATACAGAATAATCTAAATAATTAGATAACCCCAAATATTGTATAGTAAAGGCTAATATAACTAGATAAACTTCCCCCTCCCTCCTCCTCTCTCTCTTCCCTGCTCAAACCTAGCTTAACAAGGTGATTGGCAGCTGCTGTGGCCTGTTTACTGCATCCCCATGTGTGCACTCCATGAAGACACGCCCCACAGGAAGTAGACCTCCACGACAGGAAGAGTTAGGACGGTTTACAAAATAAAATAACATTCTGCATTAATTTACTGAACTTGACAGTCTCTGCAGTCTAGTGTGACCTTTATCACTCCAGTGAGGGGGGTGCTTTCCAGCTCCCTCACTCTATCTATCTCTTTTCATTTTTTCTGTTATATAACTTCTGTCTATTGTGTTATATCTTGTATATGGATATATAATGTATTCATATATTTTTTCTTCATTTTTCAACTCAGATTGTGTACTACTCAGCAACAGCTGAGTAGTACACAATCTGCATCTGCTTCTCTATCATATATATGTGTATAAATGTGTGTGTGTATATATTTATATAATTGATTTATATATCGTGTGTGTTTTGCAAAATACCCATCCTACATCACATATATCACAGAATATTCTATTACTCTTAAGCCCACTATGAATATTAAAATACGCTGAACCATGTGTCCTGTATCATACCTGCATGTATGACGTTTGCAGAAAAAAACACGTGAATATCAATTTAGTATTTAGCCAGTTATGATTGAATAAATGCACTGGGGCATCTGGGCATGCGATGCAGCGTCTACTCTTTATTATGTCTATGGTCAGTATTTTTTTTTAATTGAAACACAAAGGCACATATAGAAACACAAATACAGCCATAGAAAAAGAAATATATAAACGGTAACAAAAGTAGAACAGTGCACAAAGAAAAAAGTACATAAACAGTACATTATATATATATATATATATGCTGCTGCTGATGTCACACATTGTGATTGGCTGTGATAATGTGGCACATTTTTATTGGCTGGAAACCCACACTGTCTGATAGTGAACCCTTTAGCATTCTACAAGAAAATGCCATGGCTCAAAACCTTCTTTCCAGCATTTGTATCAGAACTCAAAAACTGTATGGACTCCATCAAGTACTCAGAAAACGCCAAAGCTATTATGACTATGCAAATAATAAAAACATTTTCTCAATGTGACTGTGCAGGATTGAAAACAAGACTGGAATTTTGAAGAGTTACTGAAATATTTCACTCAATGTGTAGAGTCCCTATACTTTCCTATACTAGGTTTCACTTTCTGAAGTGATTGACAAAAATTGTTGAACTTTTTCATGATATTCTCATTTTTTTTAATGTTCTTGTATGATCAGATCCTCGTGTCTTGGTAGGTGTTTCTCTGAACAGCTGGTGAATGACAGCAGTGTGCAGCATGTTATACTAGTCCTATCAGAACAGTGATTCAAACTCTTCATCATATGGAATAAAACAAATACATAAAAATAAAATAGACTGAACAGGATGAAGTAGTTCATTTCACATGAAAATAAGAAAGGGAAATAACAGTGACAGGTGATAACAGAAAATGATGAAATCTTTACAACCTTGTCAGTCAAAACGACTGACATCCAGAAAGTCTGAGGAAACCTCTGCATCACTGACAGGAAGTTCAGACACTGAACACAGTGGAGATAATAGCCCACCGTTGCTCTGGAAGAAACACCCTCCTCCTCCTCTGACTCTCCGGTTGTTACCTGCGTGGGCGGAGCTTCAAAATCTCTAGGTTCTACGACCTCTGAGATAAACTAATGAACAAAATAAGGCTTGAACAGAAAAGAGACCAGTAACATATAAAAACAGACACAAACGGACTGAGTTTGAAAAGTAGATTCCAAGCTTTATTGATAAATTAAAATTAATAATGCAATCAGATTCAAGTCAAATCAATGAAACAAATGGGGCTGAAAAAGAACACAAGAGGGGAGGTGGGCGGGGCTAACCTGTGATGGGTCATTCAACCAGCCACCACCCCAACTAAGACTGCCTACCCAAAAATAAACTCACTCATTAATATTGGACAGGAAACTACAGCCCAAACTAAACCAACAAAACCAAACAATCTAAACAATCATGGGGGATCAAAACACTGAAGCAAAGGAGAAACACTCAGAAGTATTAAAAAGATCAAAAATGAGAAACAGAAAAGGAAAGGGAACACAACAAACAAACCTCTTTACGTGTTTGTCTGGGAGTGTGTCCCTCGCTGTCTGCTTGCCCCTCCCCCCGTCTCTCTAAACACTCCCCTCTCCTCCACCCCGAGTGCTGAAAGCACTCAGGTGTGCTGCAGCCCACAGGTAGAGGGAGGAGCAAGACCAGAGAGCCAGTGAGAGAGAGGGCATGCAGTACTCCAGGCCACACCCCCGCCCTAAGATGCTGAACATATAGAATTGCTGCAGACATACAGTGCTTACCAAATGTATTAGACCACCCTAACCCTAACCAAAGTAAGGTTTATGCCACAGCTGGCCTAAATTAACAGCATTGGTAATTACCAAAATCATTGTTTATGTTTCTGCAATGGTTAATACACCAATATGTAGAAGCTCTTTAACCCAAGTTATACTTTTAATGCTAAAATATCATTATTATTATTATTAGTTATCCATGAATTTTCAAATTTACTGATTTACAAAAAAACCCTGTACAAATAGTAAAGCACATTAATATTTCTTGATTAATATGTCAAATTATAGTTATTTACTTGCATTCCTGAAGAGAAAAATTCGGTTTTGTTGTTGAATGTTATGCTTGATTCATTTCTGACTTCTCAGAGAAGCCCAGTGAGCCAGCTCAAATTTGGGTGAATTCAGTTTGAAATTCCTCATTCCTGTTCAAAATGGTAAAACTTGGAGAGCTCACTGAGAATGCAAGAGTCTGCATTAAAGCACTTCATGATGCTGGATGGTCTCTGAGACAAATGTGACAGGCGGTCTAATAAATTTGTTATGCACTGTACATTCAGCAGAAACAGCACTAAACAGTGTCAGCATGTAGAAACGCAAACTACGAATCTCTTCTGCGGCTCAACGGCCATGTACCGTGAGCCAAACTGAGCATGCCGTGGCACATGTCATGTGCTGCATTTTGATTTCAGTCCTACTGCAGGAAAGATGTAACAGAATCTAGGAAGGCTAGATAAGCTTAGAAAAGAAGATTTAGGAGCAGAAGCTGGACAGTGAAGCTGGAAAGTTGGTGTCTGTCCAGGAGAATTGGGATGTAGGGGGTTGGTGGCAAGGTCAATAGTTTCAACACTTAAAGAGCTGGGAGTCCAGGCCAGAGTTTAGGAAAACAGTTTAGGAGATGAAGCCATTTAATGAGAGCAATGGATTTAGATGAGGAGGAAAAATTCTGACTGGAGGTACAAAAAAAAAAGTCATGAAAGCCCCTCTACATCTTTGATTGTTCTTTTTCTCATATTCTGTTCCGTTGTCATGGAAATACAAGAGTAACGGGAGACAGAGTGTCACCCCAGTCAGGCGGGTGAGAACTAGCCCAAGTCAGGGCACTGCACCCCAGCTCTGTAGGTTAGGTGAGGTAAAGAATGTCTCCACGCTGTCATGGTTGCTCAGTTGACAACCCTGATAAATGTTGGCCTCTCGCTGCCCATCATAGAGCCCTATGAAATCTGTTTTATTTTTTTCCAAATTCTGTGTTTTCCGTTAACATTTTTTGGAATTCCGTTTTTTAAACTTTACACTATTTTACCATGAAAAGAGTGTCCTGTTTATGTAAATGACTTCAAACCTGATTTCCTAATCATCCTCACTGTCATCAGTCTCAGCTCCAGAAGAGTCTCCAGTCTCAACCTCTATCTTTGGTTGTAAATGTCTCTCTGGATCTGAATTCTTGGCTGGTTCTGCTGGTTCACTACAGTCCTCTCCATCCGCTCCTGTCTCTGTCTCTCTTTTTCCTACACTGAGTATTGGATGAATCTCTGAAGCCTGACCTCCAACACATTTGTGATGTTTTACCTGAAACTGCAAACTAAATGTCTGATTACAGTCACTGCAGCTGTAGGTTGTCTCACCTCTTTGAGTTTTAACACGGAAATTCAAGTTTGAGCAATTTGTGAATCTTGAATCCAAACTCAGAGCAGCTGAAGGGTTTCTCTCCTGACTAAATCCTCATGTGAGCGTCCATATCTGATTTCAGCATAAATCATTTTTTGGAAACAGAGCAGCTGAAGGGTGTAATGAGAATCCAATGTATGTAATGGAATCAAAACCTAAGGCTGCTGATATCACACCCTCTAAAGAGGAAAGATAACGGAAGTTGTAAACCTACAAAGGGGGAGAGGGCCTTTCTCCTTCCTAAATCTACCTATGTTTATACACCCTTCCTGTCTTTGGAGTTCCCCAGGTATTAAGACTCTGAAACTGACACTTTGATGAAAGACAGCTTCCAAGGGAGATAAACACCTTAAAACCGAAATCTTTCGATTAGTCGACCCAAATGGACCCTAAGTTTTTCCAGCACTAATTTTTCTTAATCTTTCTATAGCCTTTGCGCTAACTTTTTGTAGAGTTTTCGTTTTTCCTTTTTCTGCACGTCCATCACTCCATCACTGTGAGCCACAGCCACGTAATGTCGATGCTTTGAATTTATCTGATTTTGACTGGACAAATTACAAACTATTTTTTGGAGGACCAGTCGCTACCCCCAGAGTCTGTGGATCCGAACCCACCTGGCCGTGTTTCTGGAGCGACCCGAGTCGGAACCACAATCTGGCACAACGACCCAGAACTCGGTCCAGTCCAGAGACCTGTTCTTCGGCAGCTTCAGGTGTTCCAAACCTGCTAGACGGCCCATCTCCTACCGTCTCCTCTCCACAGCCTTCTGCTACGACAGAAGCCAAGTGGGTCCATTCTTTCTGGTGCCGATGTCTCCAAATCCAAAACTAGTCCTAGTTTTAGACAAATTGATTTTCTTCCAAATTTACACTCCAAATTTTGCACCATTAGTTCATTTTTCTATCATAATCCTCTCTTCACCAAACTAGGTTAGCATCCTTTCTTTCTTACCATATTTAGTCATGTTTTGTTTTTTCATTCACATTATATTCATGTAACCCAGTGATTTATGTCTGTTATTTTGTGATTTTATGATAAATCTTCAAAATGCAGTTATTGTACAGGAAATCATCTTTATTAAGCTGAGAAATAAATTCCCTGTTACCAGAACTCATTACTTCAGAAATGAGATTGATTTACAATTAATAGTCTTGTTAATTAATTTAAGGTCTTGATTAATTATAATTACAATATTTTATTGGTTATTAACTAACCAATCCACAAAAGCGGTGGCGCCCTATTCTTCTACGAGGTTTATTGATAATACTAAGTTGTTATCAGACATAATCATTACAAGGGTTTCCCTCCTGAGTGAATCCTCATGTGAGAGACCATATCCTTTCTCCATCTAAATCTTTTGCTGCAAACAGAGCAGCTGAAGGGTTTCTCTCCTGTGTGAATCCTCATGTGTTTGTCCATATCTGCTTTTTGTGTAAATCTTTTCTTGCAAACAGAGCAAATAAAGGGTTTCTCTCCTGAGTGGGTTCTCATATGCATTGTTAGATAAGATTTTCTTAAAAATGTTTTACCACACTCAGAGCAACTGAAGGGTTTCTCTCCTGAGTGAATCCTCATGTGTTTGATCAGATTTCCGTTGCAAGAGAAACTTTTATTGCAACCAGAGCAACTGAAGGGTTTCTCTCCTGTGTGAATCCTCATGTGAGGGACCATATCATGTTTCCATTTAAATCTTTTGCTGCACACAGAGCAGCTGAAGGGTTTCTCTCCTGTGTGAATCCTCATGTGAGCGTCCATATATGTTTTCAGTGTAAATCTTTTCTTGCAAACAGAGCAGCTAAAGGGTTTCTCTCCTGAGTGGGTTCTCAGATGCATTGTTAGATAATCTTTTCTTGAAAATTTTTTATTGCACTCAGAGCAGCTGAAGGATTTCTCTCCTGTGTGAATCCTCATGTGGGTGACCAAATTGTTTTTCCATCTAAATCTTTTGCTGCACTCAGAGCAGCTGAAGGGTTCCTCTCCTGTGTGAATCCTCATGTGAGCGTCCATATCTGTTTTCAGCAAAAATCTTTTCATGCAAACAGAGCAGCTAAACGGTTTCTCTCCCTTGTGAATTCTTGTGTGTCGTGTCAAGTTGCTTACTGTGTTGAATGTTTTACCACACACAGAACAGCTGTATGATTTCTTACTCTGGAGACTCTTATTTTTAATAATTTTTGCAGAGCTTGAACCTGACTGATGTTCTCCAGTCTCCCTCCAATCATCACTGTCATCAGTCTCTCCTCCAGAACTCTCTTCAGTCTTGACCTCAGTCTCTGGTTGTAAATGTGTCTCTGGATCCGAGATCCTGGCTGCTTCTGCTCCTCCACAGTCCTCTCCATTAGCTCCTGTTTCCATCTGTTCATTTTGTCTCTCATGAAGCTGTGAAGATTGAGGTTTCTCTTCATCATCTTCACTCTTCACAGTGACAGAACTGAAGAGGAACTTGGTGTCAGCCTCCTCCAGTCCTTGAAACTGCTCTCCCCTATGTCTGATCCACAGCCCCTCCTGTTCCTCCTTAATGAGTGGGGGCTCAGTGTCCTCCAGGGGGCTCTCTTCTTTAATCACCAACAGCTGCTGGGCATCTGCAGGAAGCACTGAAATACACAAAGACACACCAAGAGAAGCTGTGAGGTTAGATTGAGCCTAGATGACTTCAAATGCTTAAAGTTCTATCTATTTCAGACACATTCTTCACAATAAAACTAGCTGTTAAGATTAGACATAGACCGATATGTTTTTTTCAGGGCCGATATTGATGCCGATTATTGGTTGTCAAGGAGGCCGATAATTAATATTTGGAGCCGATATTCATTTGCAGTAAAAACGAAAATATTGGCGTCAAAATTTTGAATAATAAAAACTCGAACACCTAACTTCCTCAAAACTAGGCTGCTACATTACTTTCAATTAATGTTACTATAGCTGAAAAAATAGAACAATAGCAATAGAAGAGACTATTCATTCCTGAACACCATGCAGTCCATGTAGGCTTTATGATGCAGTTACATTATGTCTTAAGTCTTGAACAGCAATATCCTGCTCCTCTCTACAAGAAACTATCAAGAAACTAAAGACAGCTTCAGGACACACTTCATCTAACAATATGTCATTTTCTGCTGCTTGGGATCTCCTAATCAACACAGAAAAACGTAAAGTAAAATAGCTCGGTAGTTAAACAGTCATTATTGCCCTCTCACACAAACACACTTCTTACTATTATCACTGATTATTTCCCTATCAATATTATCAGAAACCTTGTTTCAAGTGATTAAACCATTAAAATCACTAAATAGCCTACAGCATCTTCACTTTAATAATCAGTGTTTATCATAGGAACAGACAGGGGGCGGTAATGCACCAGAGTGATGGATGCCAACTGCCGTAAAACCGAAGAGGAAGAAGAAGGACCAGTCATGTGACTTCCACACAAAGACACACTATTCTCTACCATAACAGACATTCTCCCTACAGTCTGCTGAGTGTCTGGAGCCAGAGGAGAAGAAAGCAGGCCAGTGGGCTAGCTGGTGGGCTAACGTCACACTAAAAACTAACCAGCCTTCACCTGAACGTGCTTTCCTGCAATCAATGTTTATTACAACTTCCGGACTGTCTGCTGCCTTAACTCAGCCTCGAAACATATAACTGTTCTCCGGAGCATCTCCTCTCGGCAAAGCTTTTTCTGCTCTAGTCTCCACCGTATGTGAGCACTGCGCATGCACACAGCTTTCACTGCTGATTGGCTGTTACCCTGCCGTGGCGCTGCGTGAAACCAATCGGATGGTGCTGTGGGTGGGACAATGCTGCAGCTCAGACTGTGCTGGAGAGAGAGTAGTGACTCCAGACAGAGAGGAGTGGCTGCATCAGAGCCAAAATAACCCAGTTTTAAATTGATCTCTTATCGGCCGATTAAAAAAAAGGCGGATGCCGATATGCGTCAAAATGCTGAATACCGGCGCTGATAATCGGTCTATCCCTAGTTAAGATGTTCAAATTCTAATGTGAACAGCAACACAAAGAAATGTGGTATTTTTAGTCACAGCTTAACAAAACTCAGAATCTAAACTTTAAACCACAGATGCAGCAACAAACTAGGAGCTGAGAACTGAACACAGAGACTTAATCAAATATCTTTGGATGATCTCAAACTCAAAGACAAGGTAAGTATCTCATCACAGGCCTGTTCAAGGGGAGAACGGGGTCATAGCACCTTAACATGGATCTATATACCCCATGCCTTTTGGTGTAGTAATACAGTAGTGATAAGAAGTTTGGGCCATATCTCCCAGCTCTACTACTGACACATTAGGAGACTTTCATCTCCATTCATTTATAAAGTACTTGACAGGCAGAAAGCTCTGATTCTCAGAGTTCTGACCATGTAAACCCAGTGTTTCCCACAAGATTTAAGAAGATTATGGTGGGGGGACTCACAATTCTGTTCTCTTTTAACAATTTGAGCTCTTGCAGTAAATAAATCAGAGATGAACTGAATAATTTGATAAACAAATTCTGATTCTAGGACTGGTCTGACCTGAGGATAAATGTACTAGATGATACAGATTTACTCTACTATTGTCATCAGAATTTTTTTTTTTTTTACATTTTCTTTAATGGATTTTTATTTTTATAATCATAATGAAACATTAACTATCAGAGTTCATTTGAAAATCTTTAAAACTGCAGCAGGTCACATGACCATCTCTGATTTTAACTTAAAATAATCTCTAGCAGAGAGTTGTGTCACAGCCTGTATTCCTTGTGTTCTTCTTTTATCTTCTTGTTATAATATTCCTCATTTAGTTGGAGATTTGTGTCTAAAAATGTCCTAAAGCCCAGAATTCTTGCATGTGCAGCAGGTCTGGTGTTAAGTTTGATATTTTATGGGTCTCCACTAAAGATGATGGGAGTTTCCTCCTTTGACTTTGTCCTAGATCTTTGAAATTTTGTGTGCTGATGTGGCTTGGGGAGATCTACAAAACAGCCTCTTAGAGTATTTTTTATCAGGTCCAGGTGCATCGTGTTTCCTCTGAATCCATGCAGAATAGCTCTGGTCTGAATCATGATCTATCATAGAGAAGATTAACTTCATCACCACCACTGCTCGATTGCTCTCTCTTAAACTTTCTTTTTATTCAGTTTAGGCAACTTCTAACTCTCTTTATTAATAATATTTTAACTTTTTACTTAACTGTGTATACGACTTTAATAATCCTCGTCCATTATGAATGAGTAGTTCTGTCCATGCCCACATATTTGGCAGACTACTTCTGCTCTCCAACTGGTTCACTGCTTTATTGTGAGTGTGAATGCCAAGACCACAGCTCACTAGCTCCATCTTGTGGCCTTGCTCTACAACACACAGCTCCTCTCAAAGAACTTCCCCTGATCAACCCTCGAGATCAAACAGACCTCTACAGGAACAATAAGAGCTAAAGAGGACCCACAAGTCCACATAGACCTGTTAGAATAATAACTTTTTATTTTTATAGCACTTTTAAAGACAAAGTGCTTTGACATGCAGAAAAACAAAGCAGCAAAATCCACACAAGAGATAAAGACAGCAAAACATCAAGAGAACACTGAAGGTAAGAGAACCTAAACAAGATCAAAACCCAATCTACATTTTAAACCCAAACAACATTATTGCCCAGACAACATGAGACATTTTTAGAACTAAAAAAGACATCATACAGGCTTAGATTTCCCATGTCATCAGCAGAACTGAGACAACCTAAGAATATCCTAGAGATCCACTAAAAAGGACTCAAACACAGCTGAGAACTACTCCAAACTAGACCATGTTGGTAGCTGAACCACTACAACAAGAACCCAAGTGCATTCTGGTAGTTGGAGTATTTATACCCTTTGGCAAAGAGAAAAAAGGTTCTGGCATTTCTGAGGCTCTGATTCTTAAACTAGTTTCCCCTTCTTGCTTCTTCACAGTCAAGTTTGAGAAGTTTGTTGCAGTGTATATTAGGAATACGTTGAGTTATCAGACTCTTCTGCCCTCTAGGACAATGTGGTTCTCAAACTGTATACCTTAAGGCAAGTAGCTTGGGAATTTGTATAACCATTACATTATTACTACAACTATACAACTAAAGATACTAAACTGTATGAGAGCTTCAGACATCTCATTACACCATGCAGCATTGCATGCTCACTGTCCATCTGTTATTGGTTAAATATGTGATTCTCTGTCCTGTAAATTGACTGTTTTCCACATGTAAAAATATCATCTCATGATTTTACTTTGGAACTGGAGAATTGGAGCTGTGGTGCCTTGTATTGACTAACCTCTAATGGCTGTGAGTCACATAGTTTTGTCTCCATGTCAGCACAAATCAGACCATAATATTTCCCAAATGGATATGGAGAATAACCATGCATGACAATCTCCCCTTTGTAAAACAAGCTAACAAGTCCTGTGAGTGAGGAAAGTAGAAGAAAATTAAGAATATCTTCTGCAACCTCTTTCCTTGTTATATGTCCATCTCAGTGTGAGCAACAGAGAGGAGAAGAGGAACACGGTGACTTGCGCCATTAAGCTGCATTGCAGGGCTCACTTACATTGTATACAGTTGGGAGAAACTGCAACATCTGTTAAAGAGGCTATTTAGAAAGAACATAAGGATTGGGTGCCTTGAGACTTGGGTTTGATTTCCAGTGTGCCCTGAGCAAAAAAAGTTTGAAAACCACTGCTCTAGGGGACATAGTGGGAACCCTTGGTATCTTCTGTAGTTCACATCGACCACCTGCTACAAGTGATCACACACACCTGAGACCAGACTGACCATCTGTCGGGGGGGGGGGGGTCTGATTTATTGATGTTAGCTACCATGTATTGTTACTGATGACAGTGTTTACCTTCATAAAGGTTTTTAGTTTGTGCAGCTGTCTGCACGTCAGCAGACACGCTCAGCCAATGGAGGCTGTGACACACTGCATCTGGCCACTCGGGGGCTCTGTAGTCACAGAAACGAGAGAAGAAAATAATAAAATTAATGAATAGAAAAGCTCTGAGTCGTGCTTGCCCAATCGAGCAAGTCCTTACAAGTTTTGCTTGCCCGTTGGCTTTTTGAAGTTGCCCTGGGCATTCGGGCAACCGTTAATGTCGGACCCTGAAATGTGTGCTGAAACAAGCCGTTCTCAGATTTTACACCTGTGACCTCACATGGGGAGTATGCACCCGCCCGCAGGTTTGGTTGCCCCTCCCCTACTTGGAGGACAGTTCCACCCTCCTCTACTGATCCTCTCTTCAGCTGAGATGCTGGATAGCTCAGTGGGTTACCCTGCGGACTACAGTGTAGGAGATCGATGGTTTGAATCCCAGTCTGTAACATCAGGAGTGCTGCATCCATTTCTTGAGAATGCAGAGTCAGACGGCTAATTACCATTTAAAGCCACAGACACAGAAATAGTTTGTTCTGAGGAGGGCTGAAACAGAGGGCTTTTTAGACATGCAAAAATCCAATACTGGAGTATTTTTTAGCAATAAACTTCACAGGCATGCTTTTGGGGACCTGTGAGACCGATATAAGCTTGACTTAAAAGAGCAAAATATGTCCCCTTTAACTGGTGACGAACGGAGTAGATGTTAGGGGGGCGTGGCTTCCAACGATTCTTGTTTACCTTCTAAATGGCATTAAAATGCAATAGCATTGCTTGCTGCTCCAATGTAAGACTTTATTGTTGTCCGTAGACGCATTAAGGCAGTGAGGAAGGTGTTTGTGTAGTCACAAAGGCTAACAAGGCTGTCACAAGTTAACAAAGTGAGCACGTCTTTCTACTTTACTTACTAGTCTCGTTTAAACGCATCCCCCACCGAGTTGTTTCAGAGCAGCTCAACCAAAGATGTTTCCTCATCACTGATATTCATGGTTAAATTGTAGTGGATATAATTCACCAGTGTGTGAAGGTGTTAGCTCGCAGGTGTTGTGAGTGGACACTCTCCTTTAACAGTGTTTCTGTGGATGAGTGAAAACGCTTATTTTCAGTGTTCTAACTGGTTCCTGGGGTCTCTGTCAAAGCGTAGAAAGGGTTAATGATGTGTAGTGTTGTGGGGGCTACAGTTTAGTGTTTAATCTAGCTGTAGAGAGGAGAAAAAAAGAGTTTCCTAACACAAACTCAGGGGAACCAGTTGATTTAGAATCAGCCAAGCCCAAATGTTTCCTTCTGCTGACGTAGTCCATTGATACCTGTCAGGTGAGCACCTTTGTTGTGATCGTCGTGGCTCGGGGCTACGAACAGGACTTTGATCTTTTGGGGTGTTAAGTCTCGTGGGATCGAGACCACCTTTGCTCGCGTGTACAAAAGCTTTATTTTCCAAGTTTTTAATCTTTAGTTGGTAACTAGCTGCTAAACTCACCCATTCAAACATTTTAGCTGGAACAGATAGGACTTGTAAATCGCCACTGATATGTAGTGAATGTGTGTCGAATCTGCGACTGCAGCGGAGGCCGTTAGGTAAACATACCAACAGCTGGATCACGGAAACCAGCTGAAACCAGTAGGGCGGAAACAATGGCACACCCCGACCACCTACGGCCAGTTTTAGAGTCTTAAACTAACCCAAGGAGCATGTCTTTGGTGTGAACTCCAAACTGTAACAGGAAACAGGTTTCTATGAGTGTAAATAAACCCACCTGCTCTGTGCAGCTTTATCTCAGGGATTAAAATCACATCCAGCAGCTTTCTGTGGCGGTGGAGCTCCTCAAACCCGGACATTTCCACACATCCAAGAGTCCAAGAAGGAAAAGAAAACTACAACATTACTCTGCTAACGTTAGCACAGCCACACATGCTAGCTGAGCTCTGACGGAGAGACCACAAAGAGCTCCATCTTTTTCTTTAATGGCGGTCTGTTGTTGGTACCAGATCTGTCCGGGGGCCTGCGCCTGCTGATGACGTCGCTCATTGTGATTGGCTGTGATGACGTTGTGCATTTTTATTGGCTGGAAACCCACGCAGACTTATAGTGGTTTTTTGTTTTTTTGTTTTAATTGAAACAAAAAGGCACATACAGAAACAGAAATACAACCATAGGAAAAAAAGGATATAAACTGTAACAAAAGTAGAAAAGTACATGAAGAAATAAATATTTTTCAGAGTGCTTGATGGAGTCTGTATAGTTTTTGAGTTCTGACACAAATGCTGGAAAGAAAGGTTTTGAGCCATCGAATTTTCTTTTCTGGATGTGATATTTTGCAAGTAAAAATAAAAGGTTCATTGAAAGTTTGTCTCTATCCCTCGCCTGTAAATCAACAACACCAGAAATAATATTTTAAAAAACAAAAGGAGAAGTCTGGAATGAAGTATGTGTTAATGAAACTCAACATTTGTGACCAAAATTCCTCTGTAAATGAACGAGTCCAAAACAAATGTGAGGTGGTTTCTGGTGAGTTACTGCAGAAAGAGCAGTTCATGTCAATATCATGTTTATATTTCTGAAGGATTGCTTTAGCGGGTAGAATCTATGGATAAGTTTATATGAGATTTCTCTGACTTTGTTAGTGATTAAATATTGGAATGACAAAGACCAGACTTTTCTCCAGGGTACATTTTCTACAATATTGTTCTAGTATGATATTACAGAAGGGGCAGTTACAATTTCTTTCTGAAATAACCCTCTGACAGTTTTTACGTGTAGCTGAGAAGCACAGCCCCCCCCCCATGGCAGTATTTAAACTAATGGTTCCCAGAGACCAGGGACCCCACTGTACCTGAAGGTGGTTGAACACAGACATCGAGAATAGTCGAGTGCAGACACAGCTGTCCGTAAGGGGGGATAAAAGGGAAGGTTTCTGGGACTCAGCCAAACTGGGGGTCCATGGAGGTCAGCAAAATCATGGCCCATTGCAAAGTTAAACTGTGAGAACCACATTATATATTTGGCCTGAATAATTACCACTCTTATCAAAGAAACAAATATCTTTATTTATTGATTTGTGCAGGAAATAGCCTTCTTTAAATTAAAATAACTTATGTGGAAAACATAGTTAAAATGGGTTTAAAATAGCTAAAATTGGTTGATAATGGAAAAAATGGTGGAAAAGGAGATGAAATTTGATTTGTAAAGAAAATAAATGGGTTAAAAGTTGCAAAAATAACCAATAATGGTTTAAAGTGGCAAAAACTGGTACAAAAAGTGGTAAAAGCGGAATAAAAGATGGCTGAAATGGCTTTAAAGTGCAAAAAATTGGGGAAAATTAGGTGGACTGGGATGTAAAATTGATATAAACTGGCAAAAATAGTTTAACTGTGGTTAAAATTGGCAAAAGGAGAATAAGAGTGGCTGATAGAGGCAACAATAGGCAGAAAGTGACAAGAATTGATTTAGAAGTGGCAAAAACCGGCAGAAAAAAGTGATGGAAAGGGTCTGAAATGAGCAAAAAATGGTTTCAAGTGGTCAACATTGGTGTTAAAAGGTGATAAAAAAGGATTAACATTTGGTCAAACTGGTACAAAGTGGCAACAGTGTAATTTAAAAATATATTCCTAGTTTTTTTTTAAGGCATCTGGAGACCGCCTCTCAGTGTCTTGTGACTCCCAATGGGGTCCCGACCCCAAGGTTGAGAACCAATGATTTAAACTAATGCCGTGAGTGAGTGGCTGAGGGAAGGCTGTCTCGTGTTTCTGTCTGATAGACAGACTGCTTCTGTCTGACTTTCATTCTCTTCATAATCTAAAAAACAAAAATAACTGACTACTAACCCACCCAGTAAATATTGGATGTAAAGATGTTAAAAAAACGTCTCCACTCTGTCTAAACAACATCTAGATTTAATAGAAAAGTGAACGGTGAAAAGACGTCTCTATAAAGACGTCGCTGTAATATGGTCATATTTTAAATGACTATTATTGGGCTAAATTTGGACCAAGTCAGACGGACAAAACATGGCTCAATTTCCTACGACTATCTTTTGTCTAAATTAAGGCTATGACAGACTGAATGTGGAATAAAAATGTTTAAATGATGTCAGTGTTTGGTGAGATTTATATCTGATTCTTTTGATTTTACGAGCTTTTAACATGTTTTATGTTTGAAGGTGAGAAAACAAATCAAATCAAACAAATCAAACTCCATACTGATTCACTCTGTTATTGATTTTATTAAATATATTCTCAATATTTCACTATAAATGCTTATTTCAAACACTTCTTTTGAATCCCAGCCCATCAGTTAATGAGCCTTTTAAAACTTCTGATTTTTATATTCTCTTGAGAGTCTTTTGAGTCCGTTTATCATCTGTTATAAACTCTTTTTCTCCTCTAATTTTTATCTCTGCTAGCAGCGTCCAATCAGGGAGTGATATCCAATAAGGGGGCGTATCTTTGAGTAAAAGAGTTCCTGGAAGTCTGCTCTCATGTGTCTTTGCTCATCAGTCTTCAAATCTGTCTTTGGTCTTATGGCTTGGGTCCTAAAACCACGTAAGGGTCTTTGGGACGGTCCTTAAGATGAAACTAGTTCCGGTTCGAGCAAATCCTTAGGATCGAGGACCGATCTATAAAAGACTTAAAGCCCTGTCAGTAGGAAACATGACCCATGATTGATTTAACTGCATTTCCCCCCAGAACTGTCGCACTAAATCCTTTAATTCTCAGAATTGCAAACATTTGACATAATGCTTGATATGAGACTATATTTTTGTAGACAATCAAGAACCACTTCTAGATCTTTTTGTAATGACTTGAATGCTGTAGGTTTTTTTTTACATGAACCCTAAAACACAGTATGAGTATTAGTCTGTGATTTCCGTAAATAGTATATATATGAAATAATAATAATAATAATAATAATAATAAAATAACATAATATAATGCGTTGTCAAAATATTTCCCAAATAAATAATACTGCAAAAGGAGCATGGAGACAGTAAATAAACCATACAACTGAAAGAATGTCTAATTTTGACAAAATCTTTATGTATAAAAACTGTCCTTATTTATAAGGAATTTATTTTTACTGGTTAATTGGATCTATATATTCATATTTTCTCCCCTCTCCCTCTCTGACTGGAGACAGAGCCTTGAGCAATGTCATCCCCCCTCCCCTCTTGCTTTTCTTTTATGGCTTCTGATTGGTTAAAAGTCATACACACAAACATCTACACTAGGGCTGTCAATATTTATCTACAGTCCCATTTAAATTTCATTTATTATATTTTACATATTTCAAATTATATTCAAATATTTAAGCACATTTTTCATTACCATGCATGTAAAACATCCAGTTGCTTTAATCGCCATGTAGTTACACATCTGTCCACTAGAGAACCCTTCAATAAGGAAAGGAAAGGATTTCTAATTCCAGTCTATCATCCTACTGAAAACATTTCCCTCAAAGACCCCTAAAAGGAGACCTTCCTAGGAAAAATCAACAACAACTCTTAAACCATCCTCAGAGCAGCTGAATGGTTTTTCTTCAGTGTGAATTAACATGTGTCTGTTGAGATTTTGTTTGCCATTAAACCTTTTACTGCAAACAGAGCAGCTGAAAGGGTTTCTCTTCTGAGTGAATTAACATGTGTCTAGCCAGATAGCCCTTTTGGTTAAACTTTTTAGTACAAACGGAGCAGCTGAAGGGTTTCTCATCCCTGTGAAGCACCATGTGTTGGTTTAGAGTCGTTTTGTAGCCAAATTTTTTATCACACTCAGAGCAGCTGAAGGGTTTCTCTCCAGTGTGAACTATCATGTGTGTTGACAATCCTCTTTTACAACCAAAGCTTTTACCACATTCAGAGCAGCTGAAGGGTTTCTCTCCAGTGTGAACTCTCATGTGTACATTCAGGTTCTCTTTTTGTTTGAAGCTTTTCGTGCAAACAGGGCAGCTGAAAGGTTTCTCCTCAGTGTGAAGCATCATGTGCTTGGTCAGGCGTTCTTTAAGAGCAAACTTCTTATCACATTCAGAGCAGCTGAAGGGTTTTTCTTCTAAGTGAACTAACATGTGCCTGGTCAGTCTTCGTTTCAGGGTAAATTTCTTCTCACACACAGAGCAGCTGAACGGTTTCTCTTCTTTGTGAACTGACATGTGCCTGGTCAGCCGTCGTTTAAGAGCAAATTTTTTACCACACTTGGAGCAGCTGAAGGGTTTCTCTTCTGAGTGAACAACAACATGTAAGGCCAGACCCTCACTTTGAGTGAATCTTTTACTGCAAACAGAGCAGCTATAGGGTTTTTCTCCTGAGTGAATTAACACGTGTCTGTTTAGATTTCGTTTGTCGTTGAATGTTTTACTACACTCTGGACAGCTGAAGGGTTTTTCTCCAGTGTGAACTCTCATGTGTATGTTCAGGTTTCCTCTCTGGTAAAAACTTTTACCACACTCAAAGCAGCTGAAGGGTTTGTCTCCGCTGTGAACTCTCATGTGTCGGTTCAGACTTCCACTTTGGTTGAAACTTTTCCCGCACTCATGGCAGGTATATGATTTCTTATTGTTGGGTCTTTCATTTTCTACAGAGTTTGAACCTGGCTGATGTTCTCTGGCCTTTGTCCAGTCAGTGCTGTCATCAGTCTCAGCTCCAGAAGAGTCTTCAGTCTTGTCCTCAGTCATTGGTTGTAAATGTCTCTTTAGATCAGAGTTCCTGGCTGGTTCTGCTCCTCCAAAGTCCTCTTCATAAGCTCCCGTTTCCATCTCTACACTTTGTCTCTCATGAAGCCATGAGCACTGAGGTTTCTCTTCTTCATCTTCACTCTTCACAAGAACAATGTTGAAGGGGAACATGGTGGTATCATCTTCCTCCAGTCTCTGAAGCTGCTCTCCCTCCCAGCTGCTCCCCAGTTCCTCCTGTTCCTCTTTAATGAGTGGGGGCTTAGATTCCTTCTGGTCCAGACTGGGACTCCACTCCTGCTGCTCCACTTTACTCACCAACAGCTGCTGGTTGTCTGCAAAATACAATAAACAAGCAGGTTATTAAAACCTCCCAATGGTCTTAAGATACTAGTTTGACTTTTTCTAGAGTACAACAGTCTTCCACTTCAGTGGCTCTGAACCTTTCCAGCCTGTGACCCCAAAATAAAGTTGTGCGAGACCGGAGACCCCCAATGTACCTGAAGGTGGCTGAACACGGCTGTGCACATTCAAGAGTAGTGCAAACAAGGCCATTGATAAAGGAGGATAAATGGGTGAGCTTTTGGTCACCAGCCAAACCATGGTCCATTGTAAAGTTAAGCTGTGATAACCATATTTTATATTTAACCTGAATAATAACCACTCTGATCAGAGAAACAAACATCTTTATTTACTCATGTGTATGTAGCAAAAGGCCTTCTTGAAAATATAAATCCTTTTCTTAAAAAAATAATGAAAATGGTTTATAGCTAAAATGGGTTAAACATGGAAAAAAATGGTGAAAAAGGTGGTGAAGTTGGATTTTAAAAGAAGCAGAAATGGGTTAAAAGTGGTAAAAATTACATAAAAATGGCAAAAATTGGTTAAAGTGGCAAAGATAGGCATAAATAGTGGAAAAATGTAGTTATAATGTGGCTGAAAATGGCTTTGAATTGGGAAAAATGGGTGAAAAATTGGTGAATGGAATGGAAAATTAAAACAAACTGATAAAAATGGTAAATTGAGAAAGAAAAATAGGCAGAAATTGGTTGAACTTCCAAAATTGGGCATATAAAATGGTAAAATGTGGTTAAAATGGGAAAAATTGAGTGTTAAAAGGGTTTAATAGTGTCAATAATGGGTCAACAGAGGCAACGTTAAGCTTATGTGATAAGACTTGATTTAGAAGTGGCAAAAACAGGCAGAAAAAAGTGGTGGAAAGAGTTTAAAACTGATCAAAATAGGTGTTAAATAGCAAAAATGTTTTAAAATTGGTGGGAAAAAATGATGAAAAGTGGTACAAAATGTGACAAAATTGGTGTGAAGTGGCAACAGTGTCATTTAAAAAATATTCTTAGTTTTTTGGGGGCATCTGAAGACCCCTTCTCAGTGTCTCGGGACCCCAACGTTGACCCCCTGTTCTACTTTTCCACCTCTGAACTTGAGATAGCTTTGGTTATGAATTGGCATTGTATAGAGGACTGATCACCTGTTAAAGAACCAACAATAACAAAGATGGAGTGTTACGTTGATGCAGTTAAATTCTGTGGTTAAGCTGGCCTTAAAGCTAAAAAAGGAAATGAACCAGAAAAAAAAAAAAGTCAAAACCTTCATGAAAACAAATGTCCTTAACATGCAGAGGGGAGTTTAACATGACTGCATCATAAAAGCATTGGTAAGTTAACATTAGTATCTGAGTTTGGTCAAATGGATACATACAGTTGGGTATCATCAGCATAGCAATGGAAATCTATGGCATGGTTCCTCATTATGTCACCTAGTGGTCGTTTCCACCAAGCAGTCCGGCTCAGTTCAGTGTGGAACGGCATGCATTTTTTGCGTTTCCATAGAGCAAAAGTTGGAAAGGGTCCCAAAAAACCGACCCGTACTGTCCCACTTTTTGGCACCCTTCCGTTGGGGTACCAATCTTACCTATCCGTACCAAAAAGGTGGAGCTACACACACAACAATAGGGGGTTGTACTGACTTCATGTCAGCGTGCGACACAGCTGCTCACCTCCAGGCTGCAAAACACAGAAGTCTGCGCTGTGATGAGTGGGTGATTGTTTTTGGGACCCATTACAACTTTTGCTCTATGGAAACTCAAAAAAATGCACGCCGTTCCGCACCGGACTGAGCCGGACCGCTGGGTGGAAACAACCTACATGTGTGTGATGTGCCACTCATGCAGGCAGTCTGAAAGCTCAGACTTGTTGACAATCAAACAAAGCAAAAATCAAGCTGCATCATGGCCAAGACGCCGCAGGTTGAAACGGTAATAAATGTGGCGACGTGAACAGCTGCTGCTGAGGGTTCAGAACTGTGTGCTGCCAGAGGAAACCCTGCTGTGTCTATCTGCTGTGAGGGATGTGTCTCTGTCTTTCTGGGGTCTATGGAGCAGGAAGGATGCCACTGCCCTCTCTCTTTAATTCTGCAGCTGGTGTAAAAACATCAGCACACAGCCATCAGGACTGCATAGAGCAACTGCATGGCCTGATATCTTCAGCATAGGAGCAGTTTCCTTTAAACATTATGAAATAATCTCTAAAGCCGTTTTAAAAGTTGTTGCTGAAAAGCTCATTGCACACCTGAACAAGGAAAGTCTATGACAGGGGTGTCAAACTCAAGGCCCGGGGGCCAAATCCTGCCTATGGTACAGTAATACCCAGCCCACCAGATCATATCATATTTTTATTATAACTGGCCCACCAGTATAAGGTCTGCAGATTTCCTCCAGTTTAAAAATGTAACCTTGATGATTGAAAATATCCTCGTTAAGTCATGATAATTAGAAATAGTAAAAAGTGAAAATAATTTGATATAAAGTCAGGGATGTGGGAGAAATTTTTGACTTTTATCTCATATTTTGATCATTTAGATTCACAAGTTAAATTTTTTAGTCATATTTTGACGTTTTAAACTCATGAAATTGAATCTTATCTTACATTTTGAACTTCAAACTTTGAATTTTAATTGCAAATATGAACCTTTTCTATTTAAAATCTTAAAATTTTGGCTCATCTTTGGACCTTTATAAGGATATTTTAAATTATATCTAATATTTTGAATTTTTATCATATATTTTGACCTTTAAAACTCTTGATTTTTTAATTTATCTTATATTTTCACCTTTTAAATTCTTGATTTAATTTTTTTTTTTAATCTTGACATTTTCAACTTCTAAATTTAACTTTTAATTGCAAATATTTACCTTTTTGATTCTAATTTGACATTTTTTTTAATCTCATCTTTTGACTTTTTAAACTCATGTTTTTGAATTTTATCTCACATTTTGACCTTTTAAACTCATAATTTAGATTTTTTTTTTTTTTGGTATTTTAACTGTTAAAGATCATGATATTTACTTCTGACTTGTTGTTAAATCACAGAATCATTATCATCAATGCTAGTTTTTCCCCCTGTAATTTTAGTGGTGAAGATGATGTTGGCAGTTTATGGGAAATTTTGACCCAGTTAGGCCCTCAGGTTAGACCCAAATTCAGAATTCGGCCCCTGCTGTGACTGAGTCCGTCATCCCTGGTTTACGACATCCAAGGCAATTTGGTTTCAGAGCACAGAACTCAACAGGAAGAGCCTGCTGCTACTTCCAGGTCATCAGATCCAGGTGGTTGGTGCAGGTTTCTTTGATCTCCGTGAAGCCTTTGAAACTGTAAACCCCTCTGTCCTTCTATCAAACTGTCTCATGTTAAACTTTCCTCCAGCGCTCTTCATGGTTGCAGTCACACCTCACCAGTCGCTTTTAACATGTTTGACTCGAGGATGAACTGCCACCTATGAGAGCTAAGGGTCTATAGTATCTGTAGCATCTGCATTAATGACCTTTGGGATGATGTAGAAACTTTAATGTATGCTGATGACACTGTCATTTTTATGCATGAAAAAGGTGCAGGTGTGGTAATAATGGGGAAGGTTTCTGAGAGGCTGAGCCTTTCCTGCTTCACCCTGAACACAGAGGAAACAGTCAACCATGCCTTTCTCTAAAAATAAACTCAGCAGAAAATCCCAGAGTCTGTGTGGGCAGACAGTTTAGACAAAATGCTGAAGAGTTCAGATACTTAGGTGTCCTCCTTGACTGTGAGCACTGGCCCTGATAAGAGTTACACATGTTGAAGGTGGAGAGAGAGAGCAGCTCGGACTGGTGACAGCGACAGAGAGGTCAAAGGGCAGGGGAGATGCAGGCTCCAAATGTTTCACCAAAAACCTCTGAGGAAGCTTCAACACTGGATTGGGAAAAATCTACAGCAGGGACAATTGTTGGAGAATATATCAGAGAATGTCTTAAACCCTTGATTTAACAAAAATACATAAAAACACATTTCTTTGTGAATAACCTCTGGAGGAGAAAAATGGTCTGTGGACTGACTTCACTTAACATTGCATTCCAAATTATTATGCAAATGGTATTTTTATCTGATTTTCCACAATAATCGATGCAAATGACAGTCAGTATAATTTTTAAGTCATCAGCTGTTGGAGCATTATTCAAATTTTATGGTACAAACCTCCCAATGATAACTTTTTCTTTCAAAAATTAAAAAAAAACCCTCAAAATCCACTGTTCCACATTATTAAGCACGACAGAGTTTTAAAACATTTTATAGGTCATAAAGAACTGAAAATGGTCATTTGTTGGATTTTCAGCATTAGGAGTTCATATTTACTGAAATCAAAGCTATTTCAATTAAAAACATCTTAACAGGCCAAGTTCCATGTTAACATAGGAGCCCTTCACAATTCTTGCATCCATTGAACTTATGAGTTTTGGGAGAGTTTCTGCTTGAATTTCTTTGCAGGATGTCAGAATATCCTCCCAGAGCTGCTGTTTTGATGTGAACTGCCTCCCACCCTCATAGATCTTTAGCTTGAGGATGCTCCAAAGGTTCTCAACAGGGTTAAAGGTCAGGGGAGGATGGAGGCCACACCATGAGTTTCTCTCCTTTTATGCCCATGGCAGCCAATGACACAGAGGGATTCTTTGCAGCATGAGATGGTGCATTGTCATGCATGAAGATCATTTTGCTACAGAAGGCACGGTCCTTCTTTTTGTACCATGGAAGAAAGTGATCAGTCAGAAACTCTAAATACGTCTTTGCTGAGGTCATTTTCACACCTTCAGGGACCCTAAAGGGCTCTACCAGCTCTCTCCTCATGATTCCGGCCCAAAACATGACTCCGCCCCCTCCTTGCTGATATCACAGCCTTGTTGGGACATGGTGGCCATCCACCAACCATCCACTACTCCTCCATCTGGATCGTCCAGTAAACAAGACTGTTTGAAAATGAGTCTTCATGTATTTCTGGGCCCACTGCAACCATTTCTGTTTGTGAGCATTGGTTAGGGGGGGCTGAATAGTAGGTTTATACACGACTGCAGGCCTCTGGAGGATCCTACACCTTGAGGTTGGTGGGACTCCAGAGGCACCAGCAGCTTCAAATACCTGTTTGCTGCTTTGTAATGGTATTTTAGCAGCTGCTCTCTTAATCTGATGAGTTTGTCTGACAGAAACCTTCCTCATTATGCCTTTATCTGCACAAACCAGTCGGTGCTCTGAATCAGCCACAAATTTCTTCACAGTACAATGATCATGCTGAAGTTTTCTTGAAATATCTCATGTTTTCATACCTTGTCCAAGGCATTTCTCTATTTGAGGCTTTTCAGCAGCAGAGATCCTTTTTCTTTCCCATATTGCTGAAACCTGTGGCCTGATTAATAATGTGGGACGTCCTTCTGAAGTAGTTTTCCTTTAATTGAACTCACCTGGCAAACTAATGATCACAGGTGTCTGAGATTGATTTCAGTGATCCACAGAGTCATGAGACACAAAACCATCCATGAGTTTAACTGAAAAACAAAAATTGAATGTTTATGACACTATTTGAATCAATACTGAAGGTTAATGATGATCAAACCTGCTCTGATCAATACTGAAGGTTAATGATGATCAAACCTGCTCTGATCAATACTGAAGGTTAATGATGATCAAACCTGCTCTGATCAATACTGAAGGTTATTGATGATCAAACCTGCTCTGATTAATACTGAAGGTTAATGATGATCAAACCTGCTCTGATCAATACTGAAGGTTATTGATGATCAAACCTGCTCTGATTAATACTGAAGGTTATTGATGATCAAACCTGCTCTGATTAATACTGAAGGTTATTGATGATCAAACCTGCTCTGATCAATACTGAAGGTTATTGATTATCAAACCTGCTCTGATTAATACTGAAGGTTAATGATGATCAAACCTGCTCTGATTAATACTGAAGGTTAATGATGATCAAACCTGCTCTGATCAATACTGAAGGTTATTGATGATCAAACCTGCTCTGATTAATACTGAAGGTTATTGATGATCAAACCTGCTCTGATTAATACTGAAGGTTAATGATGATCAAACCTGCTCTGATTAATACTGAAGGTTAATGATGATCAAACCTGCTCTGATCAATACTGAAGGTTATTGATGATCAAACCTGCTCTGATTAATACTGAAGGTTATTGATGATCAAACCTGCTCTGATTAATACTGAAGGTTAATGATGATCAAACCTGCTCTGATTAATACTGAAGGTTAATGATGATCAAACCTGCTCTGATTAATACTGAAGGTTATTGATAATCAAACCTGCTCTGTGACCATCCTCCAGTGTCTGTTGTGTCTCTTCCTCCTCTTTTCTCGGTGTTTTTATCAGGTGAATTTTCTCTCCAGCAGCTGAAGTTTGTTGATGGTTGACTAAAGCTCTCGGTGTCTGGACTGCAGACATTTTTACTCAATCACAGCAGCTTTTATCCGGATAAACTTCGTTAGAAACTCCGTTTAGTCTCCGTCAGCAGCTAACATGCTAAGCTAACCGCAGCTAGCATGCTAAGCTAACTCTAAAGGTAAAGGAGGGTTAAAGAGGAAACACGGAGGAGAAGATCAACCGCACATAGTCCATTTGCAGGTCTGTCATTCATACGGAAGCTCCATAGGCTCAGTTCTGCTGCTAAAATGCTAAACTCTGCTAAATACTTCGGTCGGCTAGCTTCTTCTTCTTCGTTGGTGTAGGCGGCCTACACGCATCGATGGTGTCGTGCTGCCCTCTACTGGTCATTATCAGGTGCTGTCGGTTCTATGAGGACCTTCCAACCATGTCTTCGTTTTGGTCCAGCTGTCCAGATTTTGTAAACACATTGAAGACGGGTCCTCCAGTGGATCCTGGTGTGCTGTGGATTAAGACAGTGGTTCTCAACTTTGGGGTGGGGACCCCCTTGAGGTCGCGAGACACAGAGATGGGGTCAACAGATGCCTTAAAAACACTAAGGATATTTTTTAAATTACACTGTTGCCACTTAACAACAATATGAACGAATGTTAATCCCTTTTAAATCACTTTTTAATGATAATTTAGCCAATATGAGCGAATTTTGGTCACTTAAAGCCCATTTTCTCCAATTTAAATGCTTTCCATCACTTTTTTCTGCCTGTTTTTGCCACTTCCACACTGTTTCTTGCCACTTTCTGCCTTTTATTGCCTCTATCAACCACTTTTTGCCCATTTTAACCACAGTTAATCCATTTTTGCAAGTTTATATCAATTTTTCATCCCAGTCCACCTAATTTCCAACATTTTTTTTGCATTTAAAAGCCATTTCAGCCTGTCTAATATCCTTTCACCAATTTGTGTGCCCATTTTTGCAACTTTTATCTAATTTTTGCAACTTTTTACTCAGTTACATTCTTTGAAAATCCAATTTCATCACCTTTTTGATCATTTTTTTGCCATTATTCACCAACGTTAGCAGTTTTAACCCATTTAAATTATGTTTTACAGAAGTTATTTTCATTTAAAGAGGGCTATTTACTACACAAATGAATAAATAAAGACGTGTTTCTTTGATAAGAGTGGTTATTATTACGGGTCAGATATAAAATACGGTTGTCACAGCTTTACTTCACAGTGGACCATGGTTTTGCTGACCTCCATGGGGCCCCAGTTTGGCTGGGTCCCTGAAAGCTCCCCTTTTACACCTCTTATAGGCAGCCTTGTCTGCACACGACTATTCTTGATTGTTCATGGCTGTGTTCAGGTACAGCGGGGGTCCCCGGTCTCTGGCACCATTGTTTTGAGGGTTGTGGGCTGAAAAGGTGAGGACCCCTGGATTAAGACATGGCGTACAGTTCCCATCAGGATGTGTCCCTATCAGAGCCACCCTCTCCTCAGCCCACTGTGCCCAAATCTCAGTCTGGTGATGACAACCAGATCTCTTCTTTCAGAGATAAAAGTACCTTTTTGTTGTTCTACTCTGTATTTCATAATGAAACCTTCCCTTTCTTTCATTTCCCCAGGCTTTTTGTCTCTGTTCCTTTAATGACACATCAATGATTTCCATGTATTCCTGCAGGCCATGTTGTAACACGGTATGTTTGTTTTTCTTCTTGTGCCTCACAAGATTTGCTGGGCCCAGGGCTGGACTGGGAGGAAAAGTCAGCCCTGGAATTTTATGCTCAAACCGGCTCCTCACAGCAGGTCAAATGGCCTTAATGTAGACACCATTCACCATGCAGAGCACAGGTGTCAAACTCAAGGCCCGGGGGACAAATCCGGCCCCTAGAGCGATTATATCGGGCCCACAAGATCAGATCATATTTTTATTATAACTGGCCTACCAGTATGAGGTCTGCAGATTTCCTCCAGTATAACAATGTAAACTTCAACTTGATTATTTAAAATATCCTTGCAAAGCCATAAAAATCTGACAAAGTAAAGAGTAAGAAATATTTTATAAAAAGTCAAGAATGTGGGGGAAAATCATTTGTGTTTTATTTCATATTTTCAATTTTGAATCTCAATATTACAACTCAAACTTATGATTTTGAATTTTCATTTCATACTTTGATCTTTTCAACTCATGATTTGGACTTTATATGTCACATTTTTATCTTTTAGATCCCAATTTTAAGCTCTTAGTCATATTTTAACCTTTTCAACTCCTTACTTTGGCTTTTTAATCCCATATTTTGGCTTCTAAACATATGATTTCATTTTTTTTTTCTCATATTCTGACATTTAAAATTAATAACTTTGACTTTTTATATCATTTTTTGACCTTTTACACTCCCAATTTTGAATTTAAGTCATATGTTTAATGTTTTAAGTCATCACTTTGAATTCTAGCTCATATTCTGACATTTTCAACTCCTAATTTCAGCTTTTTTATCCCATACTTTGAACTATCAGACTCATAATTTAAAATTTTAAGTAATAGTTTGACTTTTAAACTCATGATTTCAAATCTGATCTCATATTTTGACCTTACAAACTAATGATTTCAACTTTCTCCTCATATATTTGCTCTTTAAAAACATGACTTTTCTATTTTTAAAATTCGTCAGTGCTGGTTTTTTCACATTTTATAACTGGTGAAAATGAGGTTGACAGTTTAGTGGTTAAATGTTGACCCTGTTAGGCCATCAGGTTTGACCTAAATCCAGAATCCGACCCCTGCCGTGACTGAGTTTGACACCCATGAGTAGAGTTATCAAAAATTCCCCCACACTCTCACATAGCTCAGTGGTATAGATTTATCTAATGGTGTGTTTTCACTGTCCTGACTGAGGTCAGAGGTGAGTGTGGTGGACACGTCAGCCCTACTCAAGTAGAAGTGCGGAATAAGCAAGCAAATACTTCAGAACACAGGTGTCAAACTCAAGGCCCGGGGGCCAAATCGGGCCCATGGAACAGTTAAATCCGGCCCCCGAGTTGATATCATATTTCTGTTCTAACTGGCCCATCAGTCTGAGGTCTGCAGATTTCCTCGAGTATAAAAATGTGAACTTATCCTGATGATTTAAGATATCCTTGTTAAGTCAAAAAATCTGAAAAAATAAGAAGTAAAAATATTTGGATAAGAAGTCAGGACTGTGGGAATAGAAATTAATTTGTGTTTTATTTCACATTTTCTATTTAGCATCTCACAATTAGGACTCAAGCTTAGGATTGTGGCTTTTAATTTCATACTTTGATCATTTCAACTCATAATTTTGACTTCTCATATGACTTGGTACCACATTTAGGCAAAAAAATAAATGCTTGGACTAAAAGTAAAGACTAAAATGTGAGGACTTTTTATGGACTAAAACTAGACTAAAACTAGACTAAAACTAAAAAGGGTAGAAATGACTGAAATGTGACTAAAACTAAAATGCATTTCATTTAAAGAATAAAATTAAAAATGGCCACCAAAATTAACACTGGAAGCATCCCCACAGCATGATGCTGCCACCACCATGCTCCACAGTGGGGATGGTGTGTTTGTGGTGATGTCAGTGTTTGGCGTCCCGTCTGATGGCCAAAAAGCTCCATTTTGGTCTCATCAGACCAAAGAACTTTCTTCCTCTTGACCATGGAGTCTCCCACATGCCTTCTGGTGAACTCCAGTCCAGATTGAATCTGAGTTTTCTTCAACAGCGTCTTTCTCTTTCTCTGGTGAAGAACCCGACTAACAGCTGTTGTCTGCAGAGTCTCTCCCATCTCAGCTGCTGAAACTTGGAACTCCCTCAGAGTAGTCATAGGTGTCTTGGTGGACTCTCTCTCTAGTATCCTTCTTGCACGCTCACTCAGTTAGTGAGGATGGCCTGATCTAGGCAGATTTACATGTGTGACATATTCTTTCATTTCTTCATGATGGATTTAACTGAACTCTGGGGGATGTTCAGACACTTGGGAATGTTTTGTCTCTGAATGAGTTTGTTTGGTGGGGAGCTGTGGTTGACGTCTGAATAATCTCATCAGTCTGACTCTTCCCATCATGCTCCTTGTGTTAAAAGATAAGGTGTCGTAACGCTGTCTCCTCCCTTCAGTCTCCCATGGACAGAAACGCTCCTCAGACAGGGTGACCCACCCAGCATGGGCGTCAGCGGCGTCCGTCACAGTGGGAGGTTGCCATGATCTCAGTTACATGGAAAGACAGGAGGACGACTTCTTTACAGGAAGTGAATGTGACGAAACTTTTTCACAAGAGTCATCAGAATCATCACGAGTGTGAGCGACAGGAAGCAGAAGTTAGAGAGAATCTGAGAGTCAGACTATTTAAGGCTCCTCCTGGATCAGGCTCACGTCTCTGGATCAGCTTTAATGGGTTTGAACACAGACTGAACCCTGACAGGTCAGTACCTCTCATAATTTAGTAGCACAGAACAAGATGGTGACAGAGGAGGCAGAGTTAACCAGGGAAATGAGCGACTATGAAACCAGGGGAGAATATTACAACTCCTAGTTAGACTGTTAACAGTGTCACTGGTTACCACTGACAGGCTCAGACTTCATCTGACGTTGTAGGGCAGGGGTCATCAAGTACATGCACAAGGGTCAGATTTAGTCTCAACAGAAACTCTGGGGGCCAGACTTTCAAATACACAAAAATTAAATAAATATTTGGTCTGATTGAAATATTATTCTAGTAGTATTTGGATCAGGACATTTTTAGTCATTACCAGTGAGATCTATCTCTATTACCGATAATGCAGCAGGCCACAAGGAGACAGGCCTGACAGCAGGATTGTCCGGACCCCTGAAAATCCAAGAGAAAGGACCCTCCCTAATCGTCATTTAGCACCAATATTAACCCATTTTGATGCTTTAACCCCTTTTTGATACTTTTTGCCTCTTTAACCCAATTTTTGCATGATTTTAACCCCTTTTGAACCACTTTTCCTTCATGTTTTATCCCTTTTGTGCCACTCTTTTATCCATTTTTGCCACCTTTCTTCTATTTTTGCCACTTTATAACCCTTTTTATTACATTTTTAAACAATTTTTTTGCCATTTTAATACCATTTACCCCACTTTTAACCCATTGTTGATACTTTTTGCATCTTAAACCCAATTTTTTGAACAATTTTAACCCCCTTAAAACCGTTTTCCTGCATGTTTTATCCCCTTTATGCCACTCTATTATCAATTTTTGCCACTTTTCTTCACATTTGTCCAATTTTTAACCCATGTTCTTTAATTTCTTGCACTATTTTTATCATTTGTAACCAATTTTTGATACTTTTTTGCCACTTTCCCCCCTCTTTTACCATTTTTTGACACATTTTAACCTCTTTTCACAACTTTTTCTGCCATTTGTTGCAGCACATCTGCCAATCTTAGCCATTTTTTAAAATATTGACTAATTTTGACAGTAAATTTCTGTAAAAACAGATCAAATGGTGAGTCATTCTAAAACTTTTTCAATGTTGATTGTTTGAGGGATGGATTTAACAGCTGTAGACATTTAAAGCAAAAGGGTACTCTTAAAATCTTCTTTTTCTCCTTTTTTGAATTTATTGATCTTTTGGGGGCCAGACAGGAAGCTTTGGGGGGCCTGAAGTGGCTCTTGGGCCGCCAGTTAATGATCAGGGTTGTAGTGATTAACATATGGCTGTCACTGTACCTGATTAATAAAGGTTGAAATGATTCCTGTAAAAATGGCGGTACAAGGATACCTGTTACCACAGCAACAAGAACACAGGCCCACAGGCCCAGTGCCAGACAGTCTTTGGTTCCAACGATCAAACTGAGGATTTCCTTCTATAACCACGGCCAGCGTACTGAGGCCGCCCTTCCTGAAACTCAGTCCAGGGTCTGTGTTTCTCTCTGCATGTGAGTGTAAGCAGCTCTCATGAGAGCCAGGAAGGCCACTTTTAACAGCTTTTCACCCTCATGAAGAACAAATACTACATGAAACACAACAAACAGTTAACCATTAAAATACATCTGATAGAGAGTAGTCCTTGATTAGGGAGGATGATAAGGGCAACTGCTTTTTTCTACAAATCTGAGATCAGAGAATAAAATAAATCTCAGAAATCTAGGAATCCTGAGTTTATATTCAGGATACTGAGATTAAAGTCAGAATTGTGAGATTAAAATCAGGATTGTGAGATTAAAATCAGAAATGTGAGATTGAATTCAGAATTGTGAGGTCAAAGTCAGGATTCTGAGATTAAAGTCAGGATTGTGAGATAAAAATCAGGATTGTGAGATGAAAGTCAGAATTGTGAGATTAAAGTCAGGATTCTAAGATTAAAGTCAGGATTGTGAGATTAAAGTCAGGGTTGTGAGATCAAAGTCAGGATTCTGAGATTAAAGTCAGGATTGTAAGAGTAAAGTCAGGATTGTGAGAGTTAAGTCAGGATTGTGAGATCAAAGTCAGGATTCTGAGATTAAAGTCAGGATTGTGAGATTAAAGTCAGGATTGTGAGATCAAAGTCAGGATTCTGAGATTAAAGTCAGGATTGTAAGAGTAAAGTCAGGATTGTGAGAGTTAAGTCAGGATTGTGAGATCAAAGTCAGGATTCTGAGATTAAAGTCAGGATTGTAAGATTAAAGTCAGGATTGTGAGATTAAATTCAAAATTATGAGATCAAAGTCAGGATTCTGAGATTAAAGTCAGGATTGTGAGATTAAAATCAGGAATGTGAGATTGAATTCAGAATTGTGAGGTCAAAGTCAGGATTCTGAGATTAAAGTCAGGATTGTGAGATGAAAGTCAGGATTCTGAGATTAAAGTCAGGATTGTAAGATTAAAGTCAGGATTGTGAGAGTTAAGTCAGGATTGTGAGATCAAAGTCAGGATTTTGAGATAAAAGTCAGAATTCTGAGATTAAAGTCAGGATTGAGAGATTAAAATCAGGATTCTGTGATTAAAGTCAGGATTGTGAGATTAAAGTCAGGATTGTGAGATTAAAGTCAGAATTCTGAGATTAAAGTCAGGATTGTGATATTAAAGTCAGGATTGTGATATTAAAGTCAGAATTCTGAGATTAAAGTCAGGATTGTGAGATTAAAGTCAGGATTGTGAGATTAAAGTCAGAATTATTAGATCAAAGTCAGGATTGCAAGGAAAATACATTTCAGCAGTGACTCAGACTCAGGGGCGGAGCTAGGTGTTGCCAACATTAGGGGCTTAGCCCGAGAGCTGGGCAGTCTTTGGGCAATCTCCCAGTGAGATTTTTTCCTACTTTAATGACGCTATTTTCATTTATTTTGAGTCATTTCCATTCATCCAATGCACATATTTCATTTGGGAGAACTTAATGTACGTATTTCAATTATTTTACAGCTAAGGTTTTAAAGTGATGAGTGTACCTTATCTCATTATCTCCACTCTTTTACTCCTGGATGGAAGTTTGCTTCACTGAAAGAAGAAAATATGAAAAACAAGGAGTCTTTAGATTTATGACCATTAAAAGAGCTTTATATGCATCTTAGTCACATCAACTCTTGGCTCCTCTGTTATCTTTTCTGTAACTCAGCTCTATTACCAGATCAACAGTTTCATCTTCTGCCTCTTTGTCTTCACCTGATTTTCAAACCACTAGACTAGTGACTTCACTTCCTCTTCTCTGCTTCCTCTCTCTTTCTCTGTTTACTGTTTCTTTTACTTCATGTTTCATTATTCCTCAAATGTAAATTCAACCCAAGCCCTTTCTCTACTCATTCTCCTCTTCTCCTCTCTTGGCTCATCACACATTTCCTCTTTCTTCCTCTCAGTCCTAGTTTTGCAGCCATGGGGGACTGGTCTTACATGTCCGCCCTGCTCCATAAGGTCTACTCCCACTCCACGGTGGTGGGGAAGATCTGGATGAGCGTCCTCTTCCTCTTCAGGATCTTCGTGCTGGGAGCGGCCGCAGACAACGTGTGGGGGGACGAGGTGTCCGAGTTCACCTGTGACACCAGAGAGCCCGGCTGTACGCATACCTGCTACAACGCCATGTTCCCCATCTCTTACGTCCACTACTGGGTACTGCAGATCACCTTTGTGAGCACACCCACCCTGGTGTACCTGGGCCATGCCGTGCACGTGATCCACAGGGAAAAGAGGATGATGGAGCAGCTGAGGAGCTGCACAGGTCAGAAAATCAATCATCAATCAATTAATCAATCAGATAGTCTGTTAGCCTATGAAACCTGGCACATACTAAAAGATATTTAAAACCTAATTTTAAAAACGAGAGTGGCCACACATGCAGACATGTACTGAGTTTGTTGTGCTTCCTCAGCGTGCTCAGATTGTCTCTCTCTGATAATCACACTCCAGGCTTTCTGATTGTAAATATCAAACATGGTTGATCTTTATTTAAAACCAGAGTCTCAGGCAGATCAGTGAGGGTTAAAGTACTTCGACCTCTCTCACACCACTGGGAGATCTGCACAGCTAATCTTTAAAAACCATCAGCTAGTCGAGCCAAAGATTATTGTCCAAAAATGAGCATAGAATATCTTAAAGTGTGTATCCTCCTATCAGTCTTCCAGTTAATCAGCCAGTCAGATAAAAGTCATACTGTCGCTTAGAAAATTTATAATATTGCAAAGTAAAGTCCAAATGTTGAGAATTAAAGTCAAAATATTGCAAAGATGATGTAATGTTTCAAGAAAATTAAAATATCGCAAATAATAGTAAGAATTTTGCAAAAAAAATCATATAATTTCAAAGAAAAGTCATAATCCTGCAAAGAAAGATCAATTTTTTCCAAGGAAAAGTCATAATATTGCAAATTAAAGTCATAATATTGGAAAGAAAGATTATAATCTTGCAAAGAAGTTGTAATGTTTCAAGAAAACTAAAATATTACAATAAAGTCATAATCTTACAAAGAACGGTCATAATATTGCAAGTAATAGTCAAAATATTTCAAATAATAATCATAATGTTGCAAAGAAAAGTCACAATATTGCAACAAAAATTACAAAATTGCAAAGAAAAGTTATAATCTTGCGAAAAAGTCATAATATTACAAATAATATAAATAATAATATTGCAAAGAAAGGTCAAATTGTTGCAAAAGAAAGAGTCATATTATCGGAAATTAAAGTAAAAATATTGCAAATGATAGTCGTAATCTTTCAAAGTAAAGTACTAATGTTGGAAAGAAAGGTCATAATCTTGCAAATAAAAGTCAAAAATTGCAAATAATAGTCAAAATATTGCAAATAATAGTCATAATATTGCAAAGTAAAGTCAAAACTTTGCAAAGGAAGTTGTAATGTTTCAAGAAAGCTGGAATATTACAGATAAGTCATAATCTTGCAACTAACAGTAATAATATTGCAAAGAAAGTCATAATCTTGTACAGAAAAGTAAAAATATTGAAAAGAAAGGTCATAATCTTGCAAAGCAAAGACATAATATTGCAAAGAAGTTGTAATGTTTCAAGAAAATTAACATTTTGAAAAGAAAAGTCATAATCTTGCAAAAAATAGTCAAAAAATTTCAAATTAAAGTCATAATATTGCAAAGTAAATTCTAAATATTGCAAAGAAGTTGTACATTTTCAGGAAAATTAAAATATTGAAAAGAAAGTTCATAATCTTGCAAAGAAAACCTCATAATATTGTGAAGAAAACTCACAATATTGTGAAGAAAAGTCAAAATGTTGCAAAGAAAATTCATAGTATTGCAACAAGAAGTCACAAAATTGCAAAAACAAGTGTTAAAATTGCCAAAACATCATTATATTTCAAAGAAAAGACATACTAATGTGAAAGAAAGTCACCATATCAGGCATAAAAGCATGATATTACAAAGAAAAATTATAATCTTCTAAAGGAAAGTCCTGCTGTTGCATAGAAAATGGATAATATTGCATAGAAAAGAGTTAATATTGCAACAAAATGTCACAAAATTGCAAAGAAAAATCACAATTTTACAACAAAAAGTCATGATATTGCAAAGACATGTCATGATCTTCCAGAGGAAAGTCCTAATCTTGCAAAGAAAAGTCATAATCTTGCATTTTGCACACAGCGACCCAGCTTTTTTGGATCTTGGCTTGCATTATTAATGCTAATCATTTCGTCATGACCAGGTGGAGGGGTGCAGACCAAGTCCAGGTACACTGATGAGCGGGGGAAGGTGAAGATTAAAGGCGTCCTCTTCTGCACCTATATGACCCAGCTGGTCTTTAAGGTCCTGTTGGAGGTGGGCTTCTCTGTGGCTCAGTTCTACATCTTTGACTCCATCTTTGTGCAGTCCTATTTCCACTGCAAACAGTCCCCGCCCTGTGCCCGAAACGGGGCCCAGTGTTACGTGTCCCGTCCCACGGAGAAGACGGTCTTCATTATCTTCATGCTGGTGGTGTCTGGGGTGTCGGTGCTGCTGAACGTGGTGGAGATGATCTACCTGCTCTGTAACCGCAGCAGAGAGCGCACGAAGAAGCTCTTAGCTCAGCAGCACGCCTTCTCATCTCAGCAGAGCCCGGCTAACCCGGCGTGGGGGGGCGGCGCCAGCAGGTACGGAGGGATTCCTCTGGTTCCTGTTCATTCTGCCGGTGTGAAAGGAGGGGAGCAGAGTGAGGACTCAGACTGGAAGGAGAAGGACAGCTGAGGGGAGATGTCAAAGCACAAAATAAAAAGCCAAAATCCCAAATTGAGTCCCTCAAATTAAAAATATAAAATCAAAACACAAATCAATTTATTTTCCTACATTCCTGACTTCTTATCTAAATATATTTACTCCTTAGTAAAGGATATCTTAAATCATCAAGGATAAGTTGACATTTTTGGATTATAATTAGAATTTCATTTTGTCGGCACCAAGGTTGTAGTAGTTTTGGATTTTTCAATAGTTTTCATTTCTATTTCATTTTCACTTTTTTTTTTTTCCATTTCAGTTTAGTTTTTATTTGTTTTTACTTCTGGTTTTTATTTTGCAAAAATTCTTCATTTTGGATTTGACCACTGGTTTGTTTACTCGTATTTGATAATGATTTTTAACAATGCGCATCATCAACGAGCCAAGCACACACGGATCACATTTTGAAATAATGTAAAATTGAGTAAAACTTGTCCAAACATGGGTGTTTTATTTGATCTTAAATGTACTAATGATAAATATTGTCAAAAGGGCAGAAACAGAAAAATGAAAGCAACAAACTGACGGAACGATCTGTGAGGGGAGCTGCAGATGTGAGGCAGGGCCAGTTTTAGCCATTTGGAGTCCCAGGGCAAAGACCAGTATAGGGACCCTCCCCCTTTAGCTAAAAACAATAATAATGAGAGGAAAAAAATAGAAAGCATAACTTTAAGTTAAGAGAGTCACAGAACTACAGTAAATAACCAAATATGAAATATAAATACCCAAACAGACATCCATAATTCATCAGCTCTCTTCTCACAGCTCTAAGTCGGCACATTCTGATATTTTATAAAGACTTTAGTCCAGGTGGAACTTATCATATCTTATCATCAGTGAAATATAAGTGTAATATCAGTTTTAGATGGTGGCTCTCGCAATAGTATTTTTAAGACAATGTGGCTCCTGGGTAGAATAAGGTTGAGTACCACTGCTTTGCAATATAACAGATCATGACAAGAAAAATAAAGGAACTTGTTTGTGGTTATTTTGTTGTTCTTACAGTTATCATTTTTTTTAACTAGATGGTGAATCATAAAACAGATAAATTATAGAACTTGGGAGTGAAACACATGAGTTTAAATGTCTTCACTGGGATATAACACTACAGTGCTGTTGTGATGTATCTGATGAGTCTGATCAGATGCAGCGTCCAATCACTAACTGATATCCAATAAGAATATCATTTAAAATCAAAATTTCATGTTTTTTTATATGTGGTTTGACTGCTGTATGTTTGAAACCTCCCTAACACAAAGGTCATGTCATTCAGGTGTGAGGATGGAGCTGTTGGGGCTAAGGGTACATCCTACTTTTTAAAAAACATATTTAAACAGGCTACTCTTCACTTTTCATTCTATGTAGTAATGCTGATGTTTGAATACAACTCCAGACATAAAACTGCTATTGCGTGAAGTCTTTACACTCCCCAGACTTGGGTGTTGGTTCTAGTCAGTCTGGTTGGGTCTAAAACTAAAACTAAGGAGATTTTGTCTCTAGTTCTATTGTATTTTAATTAGTTTTGTAAGCAATCTATACAGTTTAGTTTTAGTTAACAATCATAACCTTGGTTGGCACAAGAAAATGTGTTTTTGAACAGAAATGGTATAAATGTTGTGGATTAAAAAAAAACAGAGGAAGACTCTGAGGAGAAAAAGGGGTAGGGTTTCACTCGTTATTAAGCACATCTAAATCCTCATAAGACAGTCCGGACACCGTCTGCTTTTACCAGAAACATCAGTGATAGCAGAGGCTCAGCTGTGCTGCATCGTCTCCACCACTAGAGAGAGCTGTCAGCTTCCTCAGAGCACTGAGACGCTGCCACACTAGCATTCACTATCAACAGGTCTGACACGGAAATGATAATAAAAATGGCATTTACATCATTTATTATCATTATATGATGATATCAGTCCCTTTAAGACATCATGAACTATAGGATATCTATAAAATAAAACCTGTAAATAAATAAAAAAAGACAGGCTTTAAACAACAGAATAATAAGACAGACATGAAACCCCCTCTTCATCCCTCAGTCTGGTGTATTCATAGATGTTCATCATGAAATGATCATTGATAATGATGGTGCACCAGTGCAGCAGTCAGTCCTGTGGTTTAGTTTAAATGTTACAGGCATGGATGGCTCTACCGTTAGGCAAAGGTCGTTATCACCTGGAGCCTTGAGGTCTAAGGGGCCTCAACCTTCAGTCACGGAGAGTGTGCATCTAACATGTGATATACATCTGTGATCATTTTCAGATCAAGATTATTTTTACCTAAATAATATCAGAGAGTGGACAGAAGTATAAAACCAATTATGATGACACACAAAATGTCCCTGTGGCCCCAACATCAAACTCCAAGCACCTAAAAGAACCCAGACCGTCTAAATGCCTGTCTAATAATCAGGTTTATGGATCAAAACATCCAAATGTCTGACCAGGATCAGAGGAACAGACATGCCATCGATAACGAGCATCTACTGTTATTCTTCTAAGTCCACCTGGACTAGAACCATGTCCAGATATGAGGATGGAAGGAGTCTGACCAAGGATGCTCTGCTCACCTGACCTGCAGGCAGAAGGCAAGGATGGATTATGAGTCCCAGCACCCCTGCTTTTACCAACATTCCATTCTTTACCTTGAGGATAAAGTCATCAACGCTTCTAAAACAATGAATTCTCTGCCTTTGAAATGTTATCAGGTCTTCTGAAACATTCCACCCTTTGCCTTTCAAATTTAATAAAAGCTAATAAAACATTCCATCCTCTGCCTTTCAAATTTAATATGGGCATCTAAAACATTCCATCCTTCCCTCTGAAGTTGAATCAAAGAATCTAAAACATTCCATCCTTGTTATCAGAAATTATTCAAAGCTTCTAAAACATTCCATTCTTGCCTTTGAAATTTAATCAAAGCTTCTAAAACATTCCATCCCTTCCTTTGAAATGTAATTAAAGCTTCTAAAAAATTAAATCCTCCCCTTTTAAGATTTTGTTATAAAAGGTTCTAAAACATTCCATCCTCTGCTTTTAAAATTAAATCAAAGCATCTTAAAGATTTCATCCCTTGCCTTTGAGATTTAATTAAAGCTTCTTAAATTTTCCATCCTCTGCCTTTGAAATTAATCAATGCATCTAACACATTCTATCTTTGCCTTTGAAATGTAATTAAAGCTTCCTCAACATAACACCCTTACCTTTGAAAATTATGTCATCAAAGCTTCTAAAACATTCCATCCTCTGCCTTTGAAATATAATCAAAGCCTATCAAACATTCCATCCTTGCCTTTAAAATTTGATCACTGCTTCTAAAATATTCTATCCTAGCCGTTAAAACTAAATAAAAGCTTCTAAAACATTACATCCTTGCTTTTGGAATTGGATCAAAGCTTTTAAATATTCTATCCTAGCTGTTAAAATTTAATCACAGCTTCTAAAACATTCCATCCTCTGCCTTTGAGATTTAATTAAAGCTCCTAAAAGATTCCATCCTCTGCCTCTGAAATTGTATAAAAGCTTCTAAAACATTACATCCTTTGCCTTTGAAATTTAATCAGCGCTTCTAAAACATTCCATCCTTGCTGTAAAAATTTAATCTCAGCTTCTAAAACATTCCATTCTCTGACTTTGAGATTTAATTGAAGCTTCTTAAACATCCCATCATTGCAGTTTAAATTTAATCACAGCTTCTAAAACATTCCATTCTCTGCCATTGACATTTAAACAAATCTTCTAAAACATTCCATTCTTGCCTTTGAAGATCATTTTATCAATGAAAGCTTTTTAAATTGTCCATCCTCTGCCTCTCGAATTCAATCAAAGCTTGTAAAACACTACATCCTCTGCCTTGTAGGATTATGTCATCAAAGCTTCTAAAACATTTCATCCTCTGCCATTGAAATTTAATTAAAGCTAATAAAACATTCCATCCTTGCCTTTGAAATTTCATCAAAGCTTCCTAAACATTCCATTCTCTGCCTTTGATCAAAGCTTCTAAAATATTCTATCCTAGCTGTTAAAATGAAATCAAAGCTTCTTAAACACCACATCCTTGCTTTTGGAATTTAATCAAAGCCTCTAAAACATTCTATCCTCTGCATTTGAAATTTGATCAAAGCTTCTAAAACATTCCATCCTAGCTGTTGAAATGTAATCATAGCTTCTAAAACATTCCATCCTCTGCCACTGAAATTGTATAAAAGCTTCTAAAACATTACATCCTTGCCTTTGAAAATTGTTTAATCGATGCTTCTCAAACATTCCATCCTTGTCTTTGAAATTTAATCAAAGCTTTGATCATTCAATCTTTGCCAATGAAATTTAATCTGAGCTTCTAAAAAAAATCTTTCCTTTGCCTTTAAATCTAATCAACGCTTCTAAATTATCCCATGCTTGCAGTTAAATTTAATCACAGCTTCTAAAAAATTCCACCCTCTGACTTTGAAATTTAATCAAACATTCTAAAACATTACATCCTTGACATTGAAGATCATTTGATCAATGCTTCTAAAACATTCCATCCTTCCCTTTGAAATTTAATTACAGCTCTAAAACATTTCATTCTTGCCTTTAAAGATATCATCAAATCGTCTAATACATTCCATGCTCTGCCTTTAAAAATGTAATCAACGCTGCTAAAACATTCCAGCCTTGCCATTAAAATTTCATCACAGCTTCTCAAACTTTCCATCCTTGTCTTTGAAATTTAATCAACACTTCTAAAACATTCAAACCTTGCCTTTGAACATTATGTCATAAAAGATTTTAAAACATTCCATCCTCTGCCTTTGAAATTTAATATAAGCTTCTAAAACATTCCATCCTTTACTTTGAAATTGTATCAACACTTCTTAAACATTCCATCTTTACCTTTGAAGATTATGTCATAAAAGTTCTAAAACATATCATCCTCTGCCTTTCAAATTTAATTAATGCTTCTTAAAGATTCACAACTTCCTTTTGAAGATTCTTTAATCAATGCTTCTAAAACATTCTATCCTGGCCTTTAAAATTTAATCAAAGCCTCTAAAACATTCCATCCTCTGCCTTTAGATCTATTCAAAGCTTCTAAAACATTCCATCCACTGCCTTTGAAATTAATGCTTCTAAAACATTCCTTCCTCTGCCTTTAAGATTTAATCAAAGCTTCTAAAACATTCCATCCTTGCCTTTGAAATTTAATCAAAGCTTCTAAAATATTCCATCCTTGCTTTAAACATGATGTCATCAAATTTTCTAATACATTCCATGCTCTTCATTTGAAATTTAATCAAAGCTTTTAAAACATTCCATTCTTGCCATTGAAATTTAATCACAGCTCTAAAACATTCCATCCCTGCCTTTAAAAAATGTAATCAACGCTGCTAAAACATTCCAGCCTTGCCATTAAAATTTCATCACAGCTTCTCAAACTTTCCATCCTTGTCTTTGAAATTTAATCAACACTTCTAAAACATTCAAACCTTGCCTTTGAACATTATGTCATAAAAGATTTTAAAACATTCCATCCTCTGCCTTTGAAATTTAATATAAGCTTCTAAAACATTCCATCCTTTACTTTGAAATTGTATCAACACTTCTTAAACATTCCATCTTTACCTTTGAAGATTATGTCATAAAAGTTCTAAAACATATCATCCTCTGCCTTTCAAATTTAATTAATGCTTCTTAAAGATTCACAACTTCCTTTTGAAGATTCTTTAATCAATGCTTCTAAAACATTCTATCCTGGCCTTTAAAATTTAATCAAAGCCTCTAAAACATTCCATCCTCTGCCTTTAGATCTATTCAAAGCTTCTAAAACATTCCATCCACTGCCTTTGAAATTAATGCTTCTAAAACATTCCTTCCTCTGCCTTTAAGATTTAATCAAAGCTTCTAAAACATTCCATCCTTGCCTTTGAAATTTAATCAAAGCTTCTAAAATATTCCATCCTTGCCTCTAAACATGATGTCATCAAATTTTCTAATACATTCCATGCTCTTCATTTGAAATTTAATCAAAGCTTTTAAAACATTCCATTCTTGCCATTGAAATTTAATCACAGCTCTAAAACATTCCATCCCTGCCTTTTAACATTCCATCCTTGCCTTTTGCCTGTGATTTTGTCTGGACAGACAGGAAAGTGATGAACAGAGAGCCATATCTAGCAGATTTGTGCGTCCTTGTCAGTAGAACATGTTGACAGTGAGTTTCCTGATGACTACAGGCAGAAACGTGACCGTCTAATAAAGTCATTCTCTAAACTTCAACAGTTTTTTGGAACTTCCTGTCTTCATATTGGTAGAGTATGACACAAATGAAGACAGCACGGATACTCTTCTGCTTTTACCTTTCAAAGTAAAATCCTGGTGTAGCATCACTGTGGAGAAGGTCCCCTCATTTGTATAGAATGCTTTTATTCTGAAATTTCCCAGCTCAGTTCTACAATGAATCAGGTGACCTGTAGGGAGATTAACTGGGGTAAAACTGATGAAGAAAGACAGGGCTGTGACAGCAGGGAGACACGGACAATCTGCAGAGATCACACTTGGTAGGGAAGCAAAGATGGTGGACATGTTTCAAACACATCCAGTCTGAAACCAACATAACACTTACACAACAGCTCAGCAGCAGGGGACGGAAACACCAATACAATCCCATCTTCTTTAGCCACATTCACATAAATCTGTGGAAAATTTGTGATTCATTTGGTCAGAGACCCTGCTGTGTCTAAAAAAGACATTTTACCAGTGGAAAAAGGGTTGGATTGTCCTTTCACTGATAGACTAGGTGCACAAAGTGAGAGAATGACTGCTTGGATTAAATGTTCCTGACTTTCCCGATGATAGAACTGAGTGAAGAGAGAGCGAGATGTATGGCTTTTCCTTTAAGAAGAAATAAATACACTGAGCACAGACAGCCTGTCCTTCTCCACTTATAACCATCCACTTATCACATGCCTGTGTCTGTTAGGCAGAGGTCCGAACGGCAGAACTCTGAGATCAAAGTTTTAGAATTAAGAGATTAAAGTCAGAATTCTGACATTAAAATAAGGATTATGAGATTACCAACAAAATTCTGAGACATAAATCAGAATTCTGAAATCAAAGTCAGGATTCTGAGATTAAAGTCAGAATTCTGGGATTAAAGTCAGAATTCTGAGATCAAAGTCAGGATTCTGAGATCAAAGTCAGAATTATGAGATTAAAGTCAAGATTTTGAGATCAAAGTCAGAATTCTGAGATCAAAGTCAGGATTCTGAGATCAAAGTCAGAATTCTGAGATTAAAGTCAGAATTCTGAGATCAAAGTCAGGATTCTGAGATCAAAGTCAGAACTATGAGATTAAAGTCAAGATTTTGAGATCAAAGTCAGGATTCTGAGATCAAAGTCAGAATACTGAGATTAAAGTCAGGATTCTGAGATTAAAGTCAGGATTTTGAGATGAAAGTCATGATTCTAGGATTATAAAATCAAAGTCATAATTCTGAGATTAAGGTCCACATTCTGAGATTAAGAACAGTATTCTGAGATTAAAGTCAAGATTTTGAGAGCAAATTCAGAATTCTGAGATTAAAGTCAGGATTATTAAATCAAAGTCAGAATTCTGATATTAAAGTCAGAACTCTGAGATCAAATTGTCTCTAAAATTGTTTTTATGGACACAGCCCTTTTTCTGAATCTGAAGAATCTGATCTTAACTTGAGCACTGGTTTGGCTGTGTTTCTGAGGCTACAGCCCTCAACACTCCAGTCCTGGGATTGAATCTCCGTCTCCACACATCTGAAGCCTGTATTCCCTCTCTCTCTCTCTCTTAATAGTTCCTTCCTCTCTCTGGCTGTCCAATGAAAATTATCTTTAAAAAAGCAATAACCCTAACTCAGGACTGTGTAGAAGTAAATCCAGAAGCTCTAATCCTCTTCTACATATTCCCTGTTTTCTTCTATCAGCAATAAAGGCCTAAAAGAAATCTTTATAAAAATGAAAAAAAGAAAAAAAAAAAAAATCATGGATCCAGCTAACCCCATTGCTGCAGCATGATTTTAGATATATATATATATATATATATATATATATATATATATATATATATATAAACCTTCCTTTCAACACAAGAACAAACACTGATGTGAAACTTTGACTTAGTTCCCTAAAAAATTATGCTGTAAAATTATTTTTGAATTATTTTTAATTCTACATGAAGGTCATGAGTATTTAACAAATACTATTCATGTTTAGTTTTTAGATTTCATTTTATATCTTTTTTTTTTGTTTGATTGTTTTTTAACTGGCATTAATGGGCCTCCGTACTTTCCTGCCCAGCTTTTCTTTTGACCCCAGAAGAAAACGGCCGTTACAGCCGACCCCAGTCTCCCCTAACATAGAGGTTAACACGTGAACCTTTGAACTCTTCCTCAGAGTTCTTAAAAGTTCTAACGTCCCACTCTGGACTTCTGAAAAGTTTTTTAAAAGTTTAAAAAGAACAGAAAAAGTCAAGTCAACTTCTCCAGGTCGATGCTGACGTCGAGGTCACGTGACTCGCTCCTATGACGGGACGCTTATAAGGAGCTTTGACATGAAGAGCCCCGTTAGTTTCCCTCCTGGTCCCGAACTTTGGATTTGAACTGAGACAGCGCAGACAGACGGACTGAAGGAGAGAGTTTGTACCCAGAGACTGTGGACCCTCTCCTTCTCCTTCTTCTTCTTCTCCCAAACTTTCCAGGTGAGCCAAACTTCTTTTCTGCTGTTTTGAAACTCCTCACAGAAACTTTTTCTCCGCGCTCAGAGCTCCGGGAGACACCGGAGAGCTCCGTGCGCTCCGAGCTGCGCGCAAAGTTTGACCATGAGTCTAGAAAGTTTTCTGATCCTGTGAACTCCACGGAGAGAAATCAGGAGAGCTGGAGGGAGAAAACCAGAGAAAACATGGAGTAAATGAGTGTTTTACTCTTCAGCTGATGCTTTTAAACGACCTTTAAGACCTGTTGCCTCTGTTCTCGTTCCCTCTGGCCTCTTGGAGCGGCTGTCGGGACCCTCAGTGGTTTTATTCAACTTGTAAATCTGAATTTTCTTCCTTAAAACGCTTTTAAACCTTGACTAGTCCTAACGTCGTTCTTCATAAGGGTCAAAATGACCTTTATAAAAAACAGATCATTAGAATCTGAAACCCTGATTCTACAGAAACAACTGCTAATTAATCTGAAGTTAGTTCAAATCTGTGGATCCCACTCGTTTTCTACTAAAATAGAATACTAAATTAGAATTATTATCAATATATGTTAAAATAAAACCTTTATTTAAACATGCCTTTTTTAATTTCCCTACAACACCTGAAAAAGCGTCAGAAATGTACAACTTTAGAAAAAAGTGATGTTGTTGATTTATTTATTTATTTTTTTACTAAAAACCATGGCTCTCACTCTTATTAGGAATAAAAAGCATGGCTCTCACTCTTATTAGGAATAAAAATCATGGCTCTCACTCTTATTAGGAATAAAAAAGCCATGGCCCTCACTCTTATTGGGAATTAAACCCATGGCTGTCACTTTGATTGAAAATAAAATCCATGGCTCTCACTCGTATTAGGAATAAAAACCCTGGCTCTCACTTTTATTAGGAATAAAAATCATGACTCCCACTCTTATTGGGAATAAAAAGCATGGTTCTCACTCTTATTGGGAATAAAAATCATGACTCCCACTCTTATTGGGAATAAAAAGCATGGCTCTCACTCTTATTAGGAATAAAAATCATGGCCGTCACTCAGATTAGGAATAAAACCCATGGCTCTCAGACTTATTAGGGAAGAAAAATCATGGTTGTCACTCATATTACGAATAAAAACCCTGGCTCTCACTTTTATTAGGAATAAAACCCATGGATTTAACTCTTACTAGGAATAAAAATCATGGCTGTCACTCGTTTTAGGAATAAAAACCATGGCTCTCACTCTTATTAGGAATAAAAAGCATGGCTCTCACTCTCATTAGGAATAAAAAGCATGGCTCTCACTCTTATTAGGAATAAAATTCATGGCTCTCACTCTTATTAGGAATAAAAAGCATGGCTCTCACTCTTATTAGAAATAAAAAGCATGGCTCTCACTCTTATTAGAAATAAAAAGCATGGCTCTCACTCTTATAAGGAATAAAAAGCATGGCTCTCACTCTTATTAGGAATAAAAAGCATGGCTCTCACTCTTATTAGGAATAAAATCCATGGCTCTCACTCTTATTAGGAATAAAAAGCATGGCTCTCACTCTTATTAGGAATAAAATTCATGGCTCTCACTCTTATTAGGAATAAAAAGCATGGCTCTCACTCTTATTAGGAGTAAAAATCATGGCTCTCACTCTTATTAGGAATAAAATTCATGGCTCTCACTCTTATTAGGAATGAAAAGCATGGCTCTCACTCTTATTAGGAATAAAAAGCATGGCTCTCACTCTTATTAGGAATAAAATTCATGGCTCTCACTCTTATTAGGAATAAAATCCATGGCTCTCACTCTTATTAGGAATAAAAAGCATGGCTCTCACTCTTATTAGGAATAAAATTCATGGCTCTCACTCTTATTAGGAATAAAATCCATGGCTCTCACTCTTATTAGGAATAAAAAGCATGGCTCTCACTCTTATTAGGAATAAAAAGCATGGCTCTCACTCTTATTAGGAATAAAATTCATAGCTCTCACTCTTATTAGGAATAAAAAGCATGGCTCTCACTCTTATTAGGAATAAAAAGCATGGCTCTCACTCTTATTAGGAATAAAAAGCATGGCTCTCACTCTTATTAGGAATAAAAAGCATGGCTCTCACTCTTATTAGGAATAAAAAGCATGGCTCTCACTCTTATTAGGAGTAAAAATCATGGCTGTCACACGTATTAAGAATAAAATCCATGGCTCTCACTCTTATTAGGAGTAAAAATCATAGCTCTCACTCTTATTAGGAATAAAAAGCATGGCTCTCTTATTAGGAAAAAAAAGCATAAGACTAGAAGTAGATCATAGATGCTTGACTGAATAATGAAGAACGTTTGCATTAGGGTGGGCCATTCTGGGCCCGATGACAACAGGAGGGTTAAAATCCCTCTTGTCTTGGGACTGTCTGCAGGGAGCCATTGTTTGGGCCTCCATTGTTCCTCTCCGTCTCGGTCATTTTCAGCAGATGAACGCAGTCATGTAGAAAGTGGCGGGCAGAGGCGAAGGTGGGACCACTGCTCTGGGCCTCGTGCTGTAGAGGCCCTAAAGATGTAGACATAATAGGAACGCATCACATCTCATTTCAGCTCAGCTCCTCCAGTCAGTCTAAAATACACAGTTTACAAGCCAGAGTTACACTGGAGCTGTTCAGAGCCAAAAATGCTCCATTCAGACTGACATTTATGGTCTCACCTCCATGAAAGCATCATACATGCCTTTTATCATATCTGGGTGTCAGTTTGGGCTTTTGCCTAGGAATTAATCATTTTTCTACTCTCCACCAGATGGCATCATCTTGACCATATTTGGCAATTATTGAGGGAAAAAACATGCAAAAACATAAAAATAAATAAAATAAAAAAGCAAAAAAATTAATGTTTCTGGTAGTCATTGCCATATATCCCAGACTGCAACAGTTCTACACAAAAAATACTTTGCATGTAGTATATTAAATTTTATTTTTTCATTTTTTAAATGTAAAAACACGTTGTCATCATGACAAAAACTGGCATTCAAAGAGTTAAAATCTTAAAATTTATAAATATTTGATATCACTTATGAGGTCAATTATTGTTGAAAAAATTATCTCAATAACAGTAGAATAAAATAATGCATAAGATTTTTTATAGATACTGTATGAAAAGGGCATTTTTTGTGCTTAGCAGCTTGAGTGTGGCTAATATTAAAACAGAGAGAGTTAACACAACCTTACATGATGAAGACCAGGGCCAGGTTAAGTCATGTTAAGGCCCCAGAGACCAATAAGAGTCAGAGGACTGCAGGACAAACCCAGATGGTAGATCTAGATCCTCCACAGTCAGCTCTTAGAAGAGCATCAGGACTCAAAGAGCCCGGATTAAGCAGAACTAGAGTCCCTCAAACCGAAGCAGACGAGTCGCACTGCGAGAATACAGATGCACCTACTATCCCTCCTTTATGTTGAGTGCCAACTATTCGAACGGGGGGGGTCCCGGGTCCCAACATCCCCAGCTTCATCAACAGCACATAAGGATCTATCATTACACTGATATGAAGACATTTGGGGGCGTTTAGACGGGCTTGGACCTTGATGTAAGGGACAGGGGTCCTGTAAAGAGCCTTCAGTGGATAATCAGAATCTGTTTTGATGCTATGTGAGCCACTTTTGTCCCTTCTCAGACATTTTAGATCCCCTGTTTGACTCAATGCCTACAGTGACTCCATCCTGAGGCCTCAGGCAATGTTAAATATTCCCGTTCTCTCTCTGCTCCGCCACAGAGCGCTCCTCCTCGGAGCTGCTCCTCTTCAGTGTTGATGACAGAATATCAGAGATCTGCAAACTCATTTTAGCTGATACTGATGCTTGAGGTTGATTTAAGGGCCACGCTGTTACGGGTACGACTGTTCATTCCTCACTAAAACACCACAAATGTTCTGTTGGGAAGGTAATGTGTGCATGCTTCAGTGTAAGACTGAATATATACCATGGTTCTATAATGGCTGCAGGACCTCTCCATGTCCCGGACCATCCTATCACGGCGTAGAGCTCCAGCTTTAACCTAAACGAACCGTTTCCCTCTGCTGTAACGTAAAAACACAAACATAAAATGTTTTTGAACTTAATGCATTTTATTGAAGAGGATTATCACAGCCTAGAATATGTTAATAATGAGCAACAGCTTTGGTCTTATGTGTAATAATTTTTACATTTCAATTGTTACACTCATGCTGTTCAGGACCAGAAATGGCCACCATACATACATGATAAAAAATAACATTTGATCCAACTTCTTCTGTATTTATTTTAAAATCAGAATCAGACCTATTTATAATTATCAAATATTGATTAATATTTTGGAATTTAACCCTTTAAATGCCAACCTAACCTTCATGCATCCCTTTAATTTTTACACCTGTGTAAAACAGAATGTGGAAAAACCCCGACTATTGTGTCTCTTTGGTCAAAAACGGCTCACTTCATATATCAGGCCATACAATTATCATACCGTCATGCACTTTTATAAATGCAGGAGGAAGGGTCCAACATGGACACTAGGGATGCAAATGTCAGGATTTTTGTACACAGTGCAGGGGTATGTAACCCTGGAAAGAAGATGGCTACACCGTTTCCTTGTTTCTCACTGGCAAATTCATCTTGCAAAGCTCCCATCTGAACAGTTTGGGCGCGGTTAGAAAGTGACAGAATCTATCAGTGTTGAGGGGCAGTGCTTTCTGGCACAGCAGAGTCATGAAGTAAGCAAGCAGGGACAAGAGGCCAGTGCAATTATGGCGGAAGAGCTTAGTGTGGATGCTGCTAAAGCGTCAGTTTTATCAGAACTTGACGACATTTCTTCGTTAAAAGAAGAACAAAGAACAGCAGTGAGTGGTTTTCTTTTCAAAAACTGACATGCCTACAGTCGCCATGGTTTGCGTATTGCAGTTCTCTATGGCTGTGTTTCCATCAGGTGGTCGGGTTTGATTGATAAACATGAGAAAACTTGATTTGTGGCCAGATACCAATATCCACAGACTAGGTTTGATCTCTGTTAAGTCCAAATATCCCCAATTTTAGCAGATATTAGTCCGTTTTTTTCCCGTTTTCCCGTGTTTTGCAGGCCGGTGCCATGCAGCTGAGCAGCTGTGTTGCGCGCTGATGTGACGTCAGTACAACCCCCATTGTTGTGTTTGTAGCTCCACCTTTTTGGTACGGATAGGTAAGATTGGTGCCCCTATGGAAGGATGCCGAAAAGTGGGATGGTACGGGTCGGTTTTTTAGGACCCTTTCCAACTTTTGCTCAATGGAAATGCAAAAAATGCGTGCAGCTCCGCACCAAACTAAGCCAGATCGCTTGGTGGAAACTACCTATATGGAGTTTATTCCTCAGTTGTAGTGCACCTCATGATCAGTGACAACGTCACGTTTTGTTGATCTGGTTATCCTGTAAAGATGAGACAGGTTGGGTTCTTAGGTGTGATGGATGGCTGTGGTTCTCAACTGGTGGGTCAGGACACAAAAAGGATTTATGGAGGTCTGCCTGGAAAAAACTGGCATATGTTCATGATGTCGAACCGATCTTTAGGTTTTTTTCTGCAGATCAAGGCGGAGTTCTACCATCTTTAATTCCACTCTCTTCATCCACCTTAAACCAAGGCAGAATCAAACTTATTCCAAAAGCCTGATTCTGCATTTTTAATAAATTAACAGTTTTCCCCAGATATCCTCTTATACCAGTCTGTTAATATCACTGCTAGATCTCACTAGGACAAGAACCGTGGTATGTAGATGCTGGCGATGGGCCACATCAGAGATGACGGTACAGACCTGCCCTTGTTCTTAAAAGTCTGTGGATAACCTTGGTTTTGAATGCCATTGAGGTCTTTCTTTCAAAATCAGTTCATCAATCAGGAATAAACAAATGGCCCATTTGTGTCACTTCCTGTTGCCGGTAGGGGGTGCTGTGAGATCTTTGCAAGAAGGTGTGCTTAGTGTGGTTCTGTTGTCTTGGCTGAAAATTCTGAAGAACACAGAATGATCTATCCAGAAGTTAAAAGAGGTTAAAGCACCATAATAGGCCTTATTTTGAAAGTACGATGATGGACTTCCTGTTGGGATGTTGGTGTGGGTCCAGGGGGCTTTTTTGCAGGTCTAGTAGTGATGCATCTGCAGACCAAACATCCTCAGCGTAGACTGAATGGTGTTTGGGGGCTGACTGGTTGAAGTGATGAAGCAGCTGGTATCTACTGATGCTGATATCCGTGTAGTCGGAACCTTAAAGAATTCCCGAGACGTGTTCACAACAACGGCAAAGACAGACGAAACCCCATTCCTCTGACCCTAGCTATCGCAGGCACAGAGGCATAAAGATGTACGGATGTAGCATGTCCCCTCATGGCTGCCGTAGAAGATTATTCAGTCAATTTCCTGTTTTGGGGTTGTTAAAGCTGGATTTTAAAAACCGCCTGCAGCTTGGTCTGCTGCAGTATCAGCTGCTTTTACACAGTATTTAGATTCATTCAAACTTTATTGACAAATGTTCTAAGATGGATGAATGTGAGACTAAAATGAATTATTTTGTGAAAGGTCTGAAGCTGTTGTTTTCATTCAGACCAGTCTTTTATTTCTGATGATTTAAGCTTACGGATCCAAACGGCATCAACAGCAGGAGTCAGGTTTAATCAAAGGGGTCCTGACTGTGAACATGTCCCCTAAGCGTGACGTGTCAGAGTCCGAGGGAAGCACAGGAACTCAGCTGATTGTCTGTGTGCAGAGGAAATGCTCTGCAGGAAAGACGTGCTGCTTCCTGTCGCTCCCACACAAACACCAAGCAGAGCACAGCGAGGATCTTTGGCAGAATCCTCTCAGCTGGGATCTTCCTCTCCTTAACCCTCCTCGTTAGTTCAGTCCTGAGGTAACTCCTGAAAACTTCAGCCTTGGGGTGGAGACTATGGAGTCATTTTTATTACAAAACTGATGAGCACATTTGAGCATTCATCATGATCTAGTAGTCTTAGGCTTGTCTTCAGACTTTCCATTCAAACCTGCCTGAGTGCTCTGAACTGCCTCCTTGTTCTTAGGTTACCCTTTTCCAAGCCCTAAAACTCTGCATCATGTCCCAACAGGCTTTAAAAAGTAGACACTTTTCACACACTTTTTGTGTGTCCTCCACTTTTTGTGTGTCCTCCATCCTCCACCTGTTTCCTATTGGCTGGTCCATCCTCCACCTGTTTCCTATTGGTCGGTCCATCCTCTACCTGTTTGCTATTGGCTGGTCCATCCTCCACCTGTTTTCTATTGGCTGGTCCATCCTCCACCTGTTTTCTATTGGCTGGTCCATCCTCCACCTGTTTCCTATTGGTCGGTCCATCCTCTACCTGTTTGCTATTGGCTGGTCCATCCTCCACCTGTTTCCTATTGGCTGGTCCATCCTCCACCTGTTTCCTATTGGCTGGTCCATCCTCCACCTGTTTCCTATTGGTCAGTCCATCCTCTACCTGTTTGCTATTGGCTGGTCTATCCTCCACCTGTTTTCTATTGGCTGGTCCATCCTCTACCTGTTTCCTATTGGCTGGTCCATCCTCCACCTGTTTTCTATTGGCTGGTCCATCCTTTACCTGTTTCCTATTGGCTGGTCCATCCTCTACCTGTTTCTTATTGGCTGGTCCAACCCTTACCTGTTTCCTATTGGCTGGTCCATCCTTTATCTGTTTCCTTTTGGCTATTTTGTACTCCACAGAGACATTTAGAGCACAAACAGAGGAAATCTTAGCACATGGAGGCATTTGAGAGCAGAAAGGCAGGTTTGAATGGAGAGAGAAAAATCAGACACTAATATTAAACAATCTTGATTATTCCTACAATAATGAATCCATAAGACAAATCTCCATATTTCCAGCAGATTTATTACAGGTCAGAGAGAGATGGTGGTTCAGAGTAAGAAGAGTTGGTGTGGCGATGTAGAGACTGTCACTGAATCCTGTCGTATGACTGATGTGTGTTTCATGAAGGTGTTGATGAATCCTGGGACATTTCACACCTATGGTTAATATGCTCTGGTCTGACGTCTTTCTTTCCACACCCAAACAGCATTTTAGGTCACTGGCAACGCCCCTTTGTTAAACTCCTTCCTGGATGAGGATCTTTGAAACTCTCGCTCCTTGCCAGTCCCACCCTTCTTTCCCAAAGTGGTCAACCATGGTCAACTGTGTGGCAATGGAGGGTAAAGCCCCCTACATCCCCAGCTTCACCAACATTCCATCCATTGTCCTTACAGAATGATGTCATCAAATTTTAAACATTTCATCCTCTCCCAATGAAGATGATGTCATCAAAATTTATAAAAAAAATTCCATCCTCTACCTTAAAGGATGATGTCATCTAAATTTCCAAAACATTTCATCCTCTGCCTTTAATGATGATGTCATCCAAATTTATCAAAACATTGCATTCTTTGCCTTAAAGTCATCTTAATGTTCTTCTTAGCCTTAATCTTCTTAGCCTTAATGTCATCTAAATTTACAAAAAATGTCATCCTGTGTTGTTAATGATGATGTCATCAAAATGTATATAATTATTCCATCCTCTGCCTATATAGATGATGTCATTAAAATGTATATAAACATTCCATTCTCTGCTTTTAAAGATGATGTCATCAAAGTTTATAAAACATTCCATCCTCTTCCTTTAAAGATGATGTCATCAAAATGTATCAAAACATTCCATCCTCTGCCTATGAAGATAATGTCATCAAAATTAATAAAAACATTCTATCATCTGCATTTAAAGATAATATCATCAAAATGTATAAAACATTCCATCCTCTGCCTATGAAGATGATGTCATGAAAATGTGTCAAAACATTCCATTCTCTGCCTATGAAGATGTCATAAAAGTTTATAAAAACATTCCATCCTCTGCATTTAAAGATGATATTGTCAAAGTTTATAAAACACTTAATCCTCTGCCTTTAGAAATTTTGTCATAAAAATTTAAAAACATTCCTTTCTCTGCCTTTGAGGATGATGTCTTCAAAATATATAATGTCATCAAAATTTATAAAACATTCCATCCTCTGCCTTGAAAATTGAGGTCATTAAAATTTATAAAAACATTCCATCCTCTGTCTTAAAAATTGATGTCATTAGAATTCATAAAAACATGCCACTCTCTGCCTGTAAAGATGATGTCATCAAAATTTATAAAACATTCCACGAAAATGTGTCAAAACATTCCATTCTCTGCCTATGAAGATGTCATAAAAGTTTATAAAAACATTCCATCCTCTGCATTTAAAGATGATATTGTCAAAGTTTATAAAACACTTAATCCTCTGCCTTTAGAAATTTTGTCATAAAAATTTAAAAACATTCCTTTCTCTGCCTTTGAGGATGATGTCTTCAAAATATATAATGTCATCAAAATTTATAAAACATTCCATCCTCTGCCTTGAAAATTGAGGTCATTAAAATTTATAAAAACATTCCATCCTCTGTCTTAAAAATTGATGTCATTAGAATTCATTAAAACATGCCACTCTCTGCCTGTAAAGATGATGTCATCAAAATTTATAAAACATTCCATCCTCTGCCTTGAAAATTGGTGTCATTAAAATTTATAAAAACATTCCACTCTCTGCCTATGAAGATGATGTAATCAAAATGTATAAAACATTCCATCCTCTGCATGAAAATTGATGTTATCAAAATTTACAAAACATTTTATATTTCGCCTTTAAAGATGATGCCATCAAAGTTTATAAAACATTCCATCCTCTGCCTATGTAGACGATCTTATCAAAATGTATAAAACACTCCATCCTTTGCCTTTAAAGATGATGCCATCAAAGCCTCTGTAACATTCCACTGGAAAACTATGTGGAAAATGAAGAACTGGCATATGTCTCTTTTGGGCTTCCATACTTTGTTGCCTTTTTGGCCCCATTTTTTAAGGCACACATTCCTGACTGACTTGAGACAGCTAAGTGACCCACTTTTTGGTCCAGACCCACTAGTTGAGAACCAATGCTTTTAACTGATCTTAAGCAGAGACGCTGACGTGTAAAAGGTTTGTTAGTCTGCAGATAAATGCTCAGTTCTCCGTCTTTCACACTGTTTGGTAGGGTTAGGGTTAGGGTCATGTTTTTCTTTTTTTTTTTTTTTTTTTTTGCTCAAAGCCTGCCTAAGATCACACCAGAATCTCAGGTCATGCCATGTTCATATCTATTTAGAACTGCCTCTTGAACACGTGTTACAATACCTGTGGTGTTGTGTCATTGTAGCAGTAACATCTAGTTGTAGAATTCCCACTGCACACCTCAACTGGCCTCCAGGCACACCATGTGGGAACCACTGGGTTAGGATTACCCTTTCTGTTACCCTTTCACGCTGTGTTAAATGAGGTGAAAACACCGGGGCTGCAGAATTACTTACAAATGTTTTCTGACCTTTATTCTCTGCAGGTTTGAGGCATGAGCAGCTTTCAGAGACACCTTATTAGCAAAAACAGAAATGTAGGCTCTGAGTTTCAGATTAAAACACTTAAACTCTGGTCATTAAAGAGGGTAGAGAGGGTTTAAAGAACCTCGGGAGTCATAACATGTCTGGATCAACATGTTTTTTGTGTTTTTCTTACCATCATTTTTAGCTAAATATGTCCTTGACTGGTATTGACACTGTTAGTACTGTCTTCAATCATTCATTATTTTCATAAGGTTACCTTTAGTATACGATGACACAGAAAGACTGAATTTAAAATCCCTCATGAATAACCCAGTCAGTAAAACAACAGGACATATCTGTGTATTTCTCTTTGGATGGCTTCGTCTTTGATCCTGTGTGAAAGACTGACATTTCACTCCGAATGAAAACTAAAATTTGGTTGCAGATTTTCTTAATGAGTGCCACGCTGGCCTGGATCTGAAGTGTTTCATAAACGGACAGAAATGTGTTTCTGTTCTCTCTAATTGGATTAAGTCGTGTTTTACGTCATGAAAGGAATACTGTTGTCTCCTTTAATAACGGTAATGTTTAATCACAGAGGACAGGAATGCAGAGGAGCATAATCCATCCTCAACAAGTAAATCTTCATGTTAAACTTCATAATTTATGTGTTATACATGTACGAAGGAGGTTTAGGGCCACTGAAAAAAAGGTATTTTTTTTGTTTATTTGCAAATTCAAAAATGAATTTCAGAACTGTGACTTTAATATTGAAATTCTGACTTTGATCTTAAGAAGTCTGAAGAATCAGAATTATGACAATAAAAGGCAGGGTTCTGAAAATCAAGGCCAGAATTCTACCATCAAAGTCATGATTGCAGGATCAAAATCAGAATTCTGAGATCAAAGTCAGAATTCTGCCATCAAAGACAGAATTGTAGGATCAAAGTCAGAATTCTGCCATCAAAGTCAGAAGTCTAACATCAAAGTCAGAATGCTGAGGTCAAAGTCAGAATTGTAGGATCAAAGTCAGAATTCTGAGATTAAAGTCAGATGTTCTGCCATCAAAGTCAGAAGTCTAACATCAAAGTCAGAATGCTGAGGTCAAACTCAGAATTGTAGGATCAAAGTCAGAATTCTGAGATCTAAGTCAGACATCTGAGATCAAATTCAGAATTCTACCATCAAAGTCAGAATTCTAACATCAAAGTCAGAAATCTAACATCAAAGTCAGGAGGCTAACATCAAAGTCAGAATTCCAGCATCAAAGTAAGAATTCTACCATCAAAGTAAGAATTCTAACATCAACGTCAGACATCTGAGTTTAAAGTCAGACATCTGAGATCAAAGTCAGAATTCTACCATCAAAGTCAGAATTTCGAGATCAAAGCCAAACATCTGAGATCAAAGTCAGAATTGTAGGATCAAAGTCAGAATTCTGCCATCAAAGTCAGACTTCCGAGATCAAAGTCAAAATTCTACAGTCAAAGTCAGGAGTCTAACATCAACATCAGAACTTTGAGATCAAAGTCAAACTTCTGAAATCAAAGTCAGAATTGTAGGATCAAAGTCAGAATTCTACCATCAAGTCAGAATTTCAGGATCAAAGTCAGAATTTTTATCTTAGAATTCTGACTGTAATTTTCAGAATTCTGTGTTTTTTTTTTCTTCTAAGAATTGGATACAAGAAGTTGGAATTCAAAAACAGTTTTTAGTGGCCTTAATCCAGTCTTTGTATATACAGTATGTGTTTATCCTTTGAAATGTTTTGTTTGCCCACCATGCCCACCTAAAATCTGCCTCCTCCTACACAGGGTAACGCTCCGTGAACATGGGAGACTGGAGTGCTCTGGGTCGTCTGTTGGACAAAGTCCAGGCGTACTCCACGGCGGGAGGAAAGGTGTGGTTGTCAGTGCTCTTCATCTTCAGGATCCTGGTCCTGGGCACAGCAGTGGAGTCAGCTTGGGGAGACGAGCAGTCTGCCTTCAAATGTAACACGCAGCAACCCGGTTGTGAGAACGTCTGCTACGACAAATCCTTCCCCATCTCTCATGTCCGCTTCTGGGTGCTGCAGATCATCTTTGTGTCTACGCCCACGCTGCTCTACCTTGCTCACGTCTTCTACCTGAACAGGAAGGAGCAGAAGTTCAATAGGAAGGAGGAGGAGCTCAAAGCCGTTCAGAATGACGGCGGCGATGTGGAGATCCCGTTGAAGAAGCTGGAGATGAAAAAGTTAAAGTACGGCATTGAGGAGCATGGTAAAGTGAAGATGAAGGGTGCTCTGCTGAGAACGTACATTGTCAGCATCTTCTTCAAGTCCATCTTCGAGGTGGGCTTCCTGGTCATTCAGTGGTACATGTACGGCTTCAGCTTGTCTGCTGTTTACACATGCGAGCGGGCGCCGTGTCCCCATAGAGTGGACTGTTTCCTGTCTCGGCCCACTGAGAAGACAGTCTTCATCATCTTCATGCTGGTGGTGTCTCTGGTGTCTCTGCTGCTCAATGTCATCGAGCTCTTCTACGTCTTCTTCAAGAGGATCAAGGACCGTGTCAAGGGCAAACAGCAGCCCACACTTTACCCCGGAGGAGGCACGTTAAATGCCACCCCTAAAGATCTGTCTGCTGCCAAGTACGCCTACTACAATGGCTGCTCCTCCCCTACTGCCCCGCTCTCACCCATGTCACCCCCAGGCTACAAGCTAGCGACGGGGGAGCGGGGAACCGGCTCATGTCGTAACTACAACAAGCAGGCCAACGAGCAGAACTGGGCCAACTACTCCACGGAGCAGAACCGTCTGGGCCAGAACGGTGGCGGAAGCACCATTTCAAACTCCCACGCACAGGCCTTCGACTTCCCCGACGACACGGTCGAGCACAAGAAACTGTCGTCGGCAGGACACGAGCTGCAACCGCTGGCGCTGATGGACGCTCGCCCCTGCAGCCGGGCCAGCAGTCGCATGAGCAGCCGGGCTCGACCGGACGACCTAGACGTGTGAGCCCCTCGAGGCTTCTTCGTCTTCGCCCGGAGAATCAAACAGTTGTTGAATGGGCGAGGCTAACCTCGATCACTGTCGTCAGCGTAGAGACTCTTAGTCGATCAGAGAGACATTAAAACTTGTATGTAACACTGTCAAAGGTACAAGCTGCAGATATTTGTTCCATGACTTTCAGTGTAACGTTTAGTGGAGCTAACAGCTTTAAGAGAACTCACAGATACGGAGGGAGGAGCTATTATACCCAGCAGACAACTCAACAACACGACTGTCTGCTTTAGAATCATTTAGGAAAGGTTTGATCAGAGAAAAAGTCTCTCCTCCTCCTGTTCTCTTAGTTTTTATGCCTGCACCTCTGGGAAACATCTGACTGTCATTGCTTCCATCTGGAGCTGTGGCAGTCCAACAGGGCCTTCTTACCTGAGTCTACTCCTAAACCCACAGCTGGCTACACCCTAGACCTGACAAAAACCCGAGCCCTGATTTACCCCGAACAGTCAGTTCGAGGGCTGATTTACCCCCAACAGTCAACTCAAGTTCTGATTTGCCCCCAAAATATCCCTTCAAGGCCTGATCCATGGCTGTCAAGTGTCAATTTGACTATTGTACTTCCACTGATGAAGGTGGAACCCCTGGAGGAGAATAAGAGACACTGAAAAACATACATTTTGAAAATCAACTTTTTTTTGCTAATACAGAGTAAAAAGGATGAATTCTGAGTTTGATCTCAGATTTCTGACTTAAATCTAAGATTTTGACCTTGATCTAAGATTTCTGACTTTAATCTCAGATTTCTGACTTTGATCTCAGATTTCTGGGTTTGATCTCAGATTTCTGGGTTTGATCTCAGATTTCTGACTTAAATCTAAGATTTTGACCTTGATCTAAGATTTCTGACTTTAATCTCAGATTTCTGACTTTGATCTCAGATTTCTGACTTTAATCTCAGATTTCTGGGTTTGATCTCAGATTTCTGACTTTGATCTCAGATTTCTGACTTTAATCTCTGATTTCTGGCTTTGATCTCAGATTTCTAACTTTGATCTCAGATATCTGATTTTAATCCCAGATTTTGGACCTTTGGATCTAAGATTTCTGACTTTAAGTTCGGATTCCTGGCTTTGATCTTAGATTTTTGACTTGAATCTCAGTTTTCAGACCTTTTTTTTTTGGTTTTGTTTTTTTTTTTTTCAGATTTCTGACTTTAATCTCAGATTTTGGATCTTGATATCAGATTTTGCCTTTAATCTCATATTTGGGACTTTGATCTCAGATTTCTGACTTTGATCTTAGATTTTGGACTTTACTCTCAGATTTTGGACCTTGATTTCAGATTTCTGACTTTAATCTCAGATTACTGGCTTTGATCTCAGATTTTTGACTTTAATCTCAGATTCTGGACCTTGTTCTCAGATGTTGGACCTTTGGATCTCAGATTTCTGACTTTAATCTCAGATTCTGGACCTTGTTCTCAGATGTTGGACCTTTGGATCTCAGATTTCTGACTTTAATCTCAGATTTTGTACCTTCATCTCAGATTTCTGACTTTAATCTCAGATTTTGGACCTTGTTCTCAGGTTTTGAACCTTTGGATCTCAGATTTCTGACTTTAATCTCAGATTTTGTACCTTGATCTCAGATTTCTGACTTTAATCTCAGATTTTGGACCTTGTTCTCAGGTTTTGAACCTTTGGATCTCAGATTTCTGACTTTAATCTCTAATTTTTTTATTTGATCTCAGATTTCTGAGTTGAATCTCAGTTTTCAGACCTTTTTTCAGCTTTCTGACTTTAATCTCAGATTCTTGACCTTGAAAATGACAATTAGAAAAATCAGAGGTCTCCAACCAATGTCTTGTACTTCTGTGAATGTCTGTGAGATCTCGTCTTTGGAATCTCCTCTGTGGAATAAGCACAGTTACTGTGTGGTCTCACAGTTGGCTGAATTATCCAGTGTATACATTCAAAGGATTATAATCTCAAAAATCATCTGAAAATAGTCTCCTATGTTTTTAAACAGATTTGAGTCTTGTGTGTAGCCAGCCTGAGCAGATCCAACGTGCCTTCTAGCCCAGTGCCTGATGGGATACGCTCCTCTGCCGTTACAGCAGACCAACGTGTTAAAAAAGCTACAGCAGAGACCGGATGTGATGGCTGCTGACTAATCCCTGTGGGAGTATGATCTGGATCAAAGTGTGCTCTCTGAGGAGAGCTTTTTCCACTGACAGGCTGTCACAGTTTCTACTGAAAAGGCAGAAACGTTGCTGCCTTTAACACCAGCAGCAGTCAGTAAGGAGTTTATGCAGTCCTGGCTTTAGAATTCCATTTCTTCATGTTTATTTGACATTATAGTGCTTAAACTTTTTTCTGTTGCTCTAAGTCATGAAGTATGTTTTTGTTTGGACCCAAACATTACCGACAGCATGCAGAAGTTTGCCAGTAATTTTTCATAAGTGAAAAATTAAATGATTGCATCATTTTAGCTCTGTTGGCAGAGCGGACCTCCATGTAAAATCACAGGTTTGAATCTTGATCCTGGAGCATGTCCCCCCCTGCTCTCTCTCCCCATACTCCCCATCTCTCCTCAGCGGTTCTGTCCAATAAAAAAATATTTTTTAAACAGGAAATCAGTTAGGATAGGGACTTCTGTTTTTATATCAGTACCAGCGTGAGCCTGTCGGATAGAAAACATCAACTTTCATCAGGCCAGCATTGATCCATGAAGATTATGATGCAGACATCACGGCCTGTTGAACTGTAGTACGATGCTACGGGGGGCGTTCAGGAACTTCATGCACCTTTGAGTCATCTAGATCACAAATGAGGAATGAATAGGACCCAGGATGAAACGTATAAGAGCTGAATTTTAAAATAGCATTCATCTCATGGATTGAACTGGTAAAAAAAACATCTTAAAAGTCAAATTAACCTGTGCTGTCTGGATAGAGTCAGGCCTAACATGTAGTTTGTACATTCCTTTAAATTTTCACATCTCTGTAAACTAATACTACAGTGACACTACGGGTCAACACTTCATGAAAAACAAAAAACATTTCACTACATGCAAAAATGTTTTGTAACACCAACTACAACAAAAAATGAAACTCTAAAAAACTCTTTTTCACATCCTGTGAAGAAAGCCAAAATAAAAGCCAGCAATCTGAGATCAAGGTCAGAATTATAAGATCAAAGTGAGAATTCTGAGATCAAAGTAAGAATTCTAAGATCAAAGTCAGGATTCTAAATATCAAAGTCAGAATTCTGAGATTAAAGTCAGATCTAAGATCAACATCAGAGTTCTAAGATAAAAGTCAGAATTACCAGATCAAAGTCAGAATTCTAAGATCAAAGTCAGTTCTAAGATCAAAGTCAGAATTCTAAGATCAAAATCAGGATTCTAAGATCAAAGTCAGAATTCTCAGATCAAAGTCAGAATTCTCAGATCAAAGTCAGAATTCAGAGATCAACTTCAGAAATATGATATCAATGTCAAAATTCTAAGATCAAAGTCAGAATTATTAGATCAAAGTCAGAATTATGAGACTAAAGTCAGAGTTCTGAGAACAGTGACATAAAAATCAGAATTTCATTATTCTAAGATCAAAGTCAGAATTCATAAAAACAAAGTCAGGAATCATAGAACAAAGTCTGAACCCTAAAACAAAAAAACAGAATTCTGACTTTTCCTAGAATAGAAAAAAAATAAAATAAAAAAATAAAAAATCCAGTGTCCTTAACCCTCTTTTGTTAATACTGCTGTTTAATCACTTTCATACATATATTTTTATATAATATTTTTTTTTTGCAGCTAGTGAAATGTTTTTGCCACTGACCTTTAGGGCCACCGTAGCTCCCAGCTCTCTGTTTTTTCTTGGTCCCAGCAGAGACGGGCTGACGTAACGCTGGATGGTTATTGGCTGTAACAGTTGAATATTTATAGCTTGGCCTTCGTGGAGAAGTACCACTAATAGAAAGATGAGACTACTGTCCAGTAAAACCATCACAAACGCCCCACCAACTGTATATTTATTATCAGTTTTTCTGAAGGCAGTGAGGACTGTTGTTTCCTGGTAAACTTTGAATTTATGTGCTGTAATGTTTCATTTCTTGTGTTTTTTTTTTTATTTGGAGGGGAGGGATGTCTGTAGAGAAAGGCTTTATTACTGTCATTGATCGGACAAGTGTGAGCTCCGAAACTTGTCGAAAAGAAGCAGCAGAATGATTTTTTTTTCATATTTGAGTGAATGATTTTTGTAGGATGTTTCTCGGACTCGATGTAACCGTTGCTGCTTGAGAAATAGATATTTAGTACTGTAAATCAAGCTAACTGTGTCACGATGAAAATGTGAGTTTTTAGAAGACTGCGTAGAGATCTGGACTAATATTTAGTCGGTTATATTAATGCCACTGTAGCTCCACAAATACCAAACTTTAGGATAAATCTCAATCTGGGCTTTTTTTTCTTTTTATTGTTCTGTATTTTTTTAAAACTGTGCATCACCTTGTCGGTACTTAGACGGATCTTTCAGCTACGACGGCGTTTGCACTGAGATCTCGGTGATAGAGATGTAATATGATGTTACTAATTTATTTGATAACACAGAATCACTACAGTGCAGACTATCGGACATCACACAACTGGTTCAGAACAGACCATGTCACCCAGCAGGATCCACTGTTGTACAGTGCATGAACAGCAATCAGCAACTCATTCTTTGTATCTGTGAAAAGATATTTTAACCAATAAATATTTCCTGTCCTAATCAGAGACTCCTTTGTTTTTTATTTCTGGTCCCCAGCAAACACCAGAGGTAGCCCAGAACTCAGCCATTTCTAGACTTTCTTTAAGCCCAAAAATAAATCATGAAAACTGTGCTATGTTTAGTCTTCAGGGTAGGCTAAAAACAGATGTTTAAAACCTGATTTTGTTTAGTAGTCATTTACGTCCCATTTAAGCCAAAAGCAGAACTTGAAACAGTAGTTGATGATAAGTTACCTTAGATGTCTTTTGAAGGTTAGAATTTGGCCCAAAAATATTTGTAAATTTGGGCTGTGAGGTCTTCTTTTGGGTCCAAATTAAGCCCAAAAATAGTCTAAGAAAATATAGCTAATAATAGGGCTGTTATTTAATTCAATTCACAACACTTTATTTATCCCTGAAGGGCAATTAAAGGCACAGAGAGCAGCAGCATGGACAGACACTCAACATTTAAAAAAAACATATGGAGCCCCAGACATGACATATTAAAAAAAAAAAAAAAAAAAAAAAAAATGTGGCCACAATATAGCTATAACGTGCGCACAAAATAGAAATTCGTGGCCACAAAATACCAATTTGTGGCCATAAAATAAGTATAACGCGTACATGAAATACTGATTAATAATATTAATATCATTCCTGGACAGCTGGGTAAGCAAATCAAGTGCACCGTCCTACCCCGTTGTCCAAGTCGTACCTCGCCAGCAAAGCAACCTGGCTCTCTATATTCTGGTTAAATGCCTCTCGGTAATAATGGTTCCTTGCAATGCCAGGCTTTTCAGAATGTCTTTGTAGCTCATTCCCAGCCTAAAATAAAATTCAATCATACTATCCCTGTCCATCATGTAGTTTAGCACCTCTACAGCCTCTACCTTAGACCTAAGAGAAGGTGCACTCGATTTGCTTACCCAGCTGTCCAGGAATGATATTAATATTATTAATTAGTATTTTGTGTACACATTATATTTGTTTCGTGGCCACAAATTAGTATTTTGTGGCTGTTAATTAGTATTTTATGTGCAATTTATAGCTATATTGTGGCCACAATTGAACTTTTTTTGACCATGTCACATCTGGGGCTCTGTAAAAACATGTGCAAATAGCAAGAAATAAATAAAAGGGAATGGGAGGTAGTGCCCAAAGACACTCAGCTCTAAAGTGCTGTATGCAGTCAGTACAAGAGGAAAACTGTCTATTATGGGAGAGAGCATCAATATGATACTGGAGTATAGATGGGTTAAAGTCATCTGTACTTCAGTATCATATTGATGCTCTCTCCCATAATTGAATGTTGTGGGACAGAGCATCAATAGTAAGTTGTCTTTAGGCCTAAAGTTAGCCCAGAAACAGTTGTTTAAAATAGGGCTTAGTTTTTTTCATCCAGTTTAACCAAAAATATTGGTCGAAGATTTGGCTGTTCTGTCATCTTATTTGGGTCCATATGTGTCCAAAAATCATTGTCAAAATGTTAATTTATGCTTTTTAGTATTTTGGGACCAGCTGAAACTAAAAAGTTGTGTAGAAATAGGCTGTTAAGCCATCTTTTTAATTCCAATCCACCCAAAAGTAGATTTTGAAAACTGGGGGATGTTTAATCCTTTTTTGGGTCCAAACCGAGCCAAAAATATTTGTTGATGAAAACCATAGTTTGCTCATTTTAATTGTAAATAAAGGACAGTTTTATGTTATCTGTTTGGTCATGCTTCCTGGGTTTCTCGCTCTCATTGGCTAGGACTTGGCCAAGTCAGGGTCAATGGGCTGTGTTGAGTTACGCATAAATGTCCAATGAGGGACAGACAGCTCAGATTTATGCCGGGTTTAAACCGTGCTACTTCCGTCTGATTCAGCCATGAATTTTGAGTTGCACGACTCACTTTGAGTCAGGCCGACGTTCAGACTGGCATCGTTCGTCGTGCTGTGTACTGGGGGGTACGACGGCGGTACGAAAAATTCCTACCTGCAGCTGACATGGAGAAGATGCTGTTTGTGTGTGTGGGATAGAGAGAAACAGCAGGAGAGAGAGAGAGAGAGAGAATATGCCTGGACACACCTCACCTTCAGTGTGAGACTTTTTTAAAAAGGAAACTCCACAGATTTCGGTCACAGTCCATCCCAACTTCACTCTTACAGTGTGAGCAATCAGGCAGGACGTGACAATCGGACCGTTTAGTGTGAGCACATAAGACATGCACAATAGTCATGCAGTATGAGTAGACATTCTGCCACGACTGTTATAGAGTTGGCTTGAAATGGTACAGTGTATTCCTGGCTTTAGGGAGCCATAGAACAAACGCCAAATTCACCCTGGCCCTTCTTCTTGACCCCTGATTGGGAAGTTTGTAATTTTCAGTTTGGGGTGGTCCACTGGTTTTAAAGTAGTCCAGTTTGGGGTGGTTCATTGGTTTTACATTTAGTCCAGTTTGGGGTGGTCCATTGATTTTAGATATAGTCTAGTTTGTGGTGGTTCATTTGTGTTAGATTTGGTCCAGTTCAGTTGGTCAATTGGTTTAAGGTGTAGTCCAGTTTGGGATGGTCCATAGGTTTTAGGTTTCGTCCAATTTGGGGTGGTCCATTGATTGTAGAAGTGGTCCAGTTTGTGGTGGTTCACTGGTGTTAGATTTAGTCCAGTTCGGTTGGTCCATTGTTTATAGAAGTTGTCCATATTTGGGGGTCCAGATGTTTTAGAAGTAGTCCAGTTTGGGAAGGGACACTGGTTTAAGATATAGTCCAGTTTGGGGTGGTCCACTGGTTTTACATATAGTCCAGTTTGGGAAGGGACACTGGTTTTAGAAGTAGTGTAGTTGAGTGTGGTCCATTCGTTTTAGAAGTTGTCCAGTTTGGGTGGGGGGGGGGTCAATTGGTTTTACATTTAGTCAAGTTTGGGGTGGTCCATTGATTTTAGATATAGTCTAGTTTGTGGTGGTTCATTTGTGTTAGATTTGGTCCAGTTCAGTTGGTCAGTTGGTTTAAGGTTTAGTCCAGTTTGGGGTGGTCCATTGATTTTAGGTTTTGTCCAGTTTGGGGTGGTCCATTGATTTTAGGTTTCGTCCAGTTTGGGGTGGTCCATTGATTGTAGAAGTGGTCCAGTTTGTGGTGGTTCATTGGTGTTAGATTTGGTCCAGTTCAGTTGGTCAATTGGTTTAAGGTGTAGTCCATATTTGGGGTGGTCCAGATGTTTTAGAAGAAGACCAGTTTGGGAAGGGACACTGGTTTTAGAAGTAGTCCAGTTTGGGAAGGGACACTGGTTTAAGATATAGTCCAGTTTGGGGTGGTCCACTGGTTTTACATATAGTCCAGTTTGGGAAGGGACACTGGTTTTAGAAGTAGTGTAGTTTGGTGTGGTCCATTAGTTTAAGAAGTAGTCCAGTTTGGGGGGGGGGGGTCCATTGGTTTAAGGTTTAGTCTAGTTTGTGGTGGTTCATTGGTGTTAGATTTAGTCCAGTTCGGCTGGTCAATTGGTTTAAGGTTTAGTCCAGTTTGGGGTGGTCCATTGGTTTTAGGTTTAGTCCAATTTGGGGTGGTCCATTGATTGTAGAAGTGGTCCAGTTTGGGGTGGTTTATTGGTGTTAGATTTAGTCCAGTTTGGTTGGTCCACTGGTTATAGAAGTAGTCCATATTTGGGGTGGTCCAGATGTTTTAGAAGTAGTCCAGTTTGGGAAGGGACACTGGTTTTAGAAGTGGTCCAGCTTGGGGTGGTTCAGATGTTTTAGAAGTAGTCCAGTTTGGGAAGGGACACTGGTTTTAGAAGTAGTCCAGTTTGGGATGGTCCATTGATTTTAGATATATTCCAGTTTGGGATGGTCCATTGGTTTAAGGTTTAGTCCAGTTTGGGGGTGGTCCATTGGTTTTAGGTTTGGTCCAATTTAGGGTTTCCATTGGTTTAAGGTTTAGTCCAGTTTGGGGTGGTTCATTGGTTTTAGTAGTCCAGTTTGGGAAGGGACACTGGTTTTAGAAGTTGTCCGGTTAGGGGTGGTCCAGATGTTTTAGAAGTAGTCCAGTTTGGAAAGGGACACTGGTTTAAGGTTTAGTCCAGTTTGGGGTGGTTCATTGGTTTGCAATGATTTTCCTCTAAGTGTATAAACCCAGACTTTAGCTTGAATGTTTGGATCTTGTTGAGCTCCTTCAGAGCTGTACCTGTGCAGATATTCATACCAGTCTGTAAAGTTAGCGTGTTATTGTCTGACCTCGTGCTGACATGGTTTGAGGATTGCATCATGAACAGAAAACAGTGGAGAGCAGGGCCGGCGTGCTGAACCTCACATGGAGCTAGTAAACAGGGCGATGGGCATCAGGACACATTTAGTGTTTCATGTTAACACGGCTGTAAGAAATGCTTCCTGAAGACGTGAAACACTTCAGGATATGAAAGGACACGGCTCTTTTTCTCCTCCAGCCCGCCGTTTGAATCTTTCCACAGCTTTAAATCAAACCACATGTGTGCAGGGCTTCGGCTCATGGAGAACATGTGGCTCAGAGTCAGAGAGAACGTCAAACTCTCACTCATGACGTCTCCATCACTGAAGTAGATGCCAGATAAAGCTCCTCTGTTAGGAAGGAAATCCATGCTGCATGAACAACTTCTTTTCATCCACAGGAGTATTTGCTCTTTGTTTGTGTCATTGCCAGTTTCCCTCTGCCTCCTAAAAGTTGGTACGCCTGGGTCAGAGTTACAGGTCAGGTCTTTTTGTATAGGTCACAGACTTTAAGTGGGAAGTGGCGTATGCCAACTCCAGGCCCTGTTTTGTGTGTGCAAACTTTTGCCTACAAGACCCCTGGTCTAATGAAAAAATATTATTCATTCTTAGACATGGAAATGGCTCAATAGAGTCCCCTAAATACGCTTAAAGACCAGCCCATTTACACAAATGCAGCACACCAAGGAGCACAAAAAAGTCTGGTCATCATGGTGATATCCCAACAGGAAGTCCGCTATTTAAGAAAACCTTGTAACTGAGATCCTCCTCGGAGCTCTCAAATTTGCATATTTTTTTGGAAGCAGGAAGTTGTTTATAACTCAGGTGTCCATGATGATCAGCTGACCAGTCTAAGTCAGATTTGCCATGTATACTGAGGGTTCAGGAGTCAACACTGTCATATGGAAATAATTGTACAAATTATTGTGCCCCCTAGTGGTGACAGAAAATATGTCACCACCACCTCATGTAGTTACTACTTGAGGTCTCTCTGCTAGTCAGTGGAGCATTTCCACATCAAATCTGCTGTGAGAAACCCGAAACACATCGGTCTTGATGTGTACAGATGTCTGCGAGTTTTCATGTTCGGGCATTTTTTATTTTGACATGTTTAGTTGCCGTTCAGCATCAAAACTTTATGACTCAGCCATCATTGTTCCTAGTTCTTTTGGTTGTTAGAATCCCTCTCAGATGTGCTGAAGGAAATCCAGAGACCTTCTCCATGTATCTCTATGAATGCCATGGATTTATGTCTAATGCCAGGGCAATTTTTTGTTTGCCATGAAACAAGAAGTAGTTTTTTTCAGGGAGTAAAAATAGTTATACAGCTATGAAACCTGGCAGAAAAAAATGTATCTGGCAAGTAAAGATCATTGATATAGATTTTGCTGGTGGGTGTGGCTTAGCGGCGCCTCCCCAGAGTGACAGATAACTCTTCTTTAAGAGTGCTGTATAATTCGTCATTTCTAAAATGGCATAAATCGGTTCAGTATCTCATTTTTGTTTCTTTATCCTGAAATGAGGTTTAACATGCACAGTCACATATTTTATTTTGAAGGTAAGCCTCAGTAGCAATCAGGGGGGTTAGTTTGGCTGGTGGGGAGATTTTTATAGTCACCTCAGTGATTCCCTCTTTGTTCACGCCTGCTGGGCTTTAAACCCAGTTCACTAGAAGAGTGGAGGGAGAGGGAGGAGGTGGTTCGTGGGGTCTGATGGTCTGAACTTTTTAAAGGAGTCCTTCCTCCTCTTCCTCTTCATATGTTCTCCTTTTCTTTTTATGTTTTGCTCTGGAGGAATATCAACTGGAGATATGACCCTCTCCTGAGGCTGTGCTTTGGTCACCTTCAGTGTCTTCTGAATCACCAAGACCATAATCCACATGGTTATCCTCACTGTTCCTAGTGTTGTGGTGAAGTTCGGGATGCTCAGCCGTGATTCTGCCTGGAGGAGGGTGACTCTTCTATTGCATAATAACACCCAGATCTGGGAGTCTGAAGAGGAAGATTCAGGCTCTCACTAAGCCCACATGAGTCCATCATCTTGGTGGTTCATCTTCAGTGAGATTTAAACCTTCAGTGGGAAGTCTGTTGAAGGAAAGATGCTGTTTCTGCCAGAGTTCTACCGCAGCTTAGTGAGTCTGAAATAATGACTGGTTTATGGAGCCTCTGCTTCCTTTCTAAATCTTACGACAAAAACGTAGGAAAAGGTCAAAGTAGTGAGTGTAAATATTTCCAGGCTGGACGCCACTTCCCTGGTCTGGTGCTGTTTTTTTATTTGAGCAAGTAAATGAACAAGAAGGCTGGCAGCTGTTTCCTCAGACATCCACCACTGACAGATGACAAACCAGTGACCACATCCATCCAACCATCAATCATCCATCCGTCCGTCCATCCGTCCGTCCGTCCATCCATCCATCCATCCATTCATCCATCCAACCATGCATTCATCTGTCCATCCATACATACATACATCCATCCATCCACCGTCCATCCATCCATCCATCCATCCATCCATCCATTCATCCATCCTTTCATCCATCCATGCATCCATCTGTATTCATCCATCTGTCCATCCATCCATCCATCCCTTTATCCGTCCATCCATTCTTTCATCCATCCAACCATCCAACAATCAATCATCCATCCATCCATCCATCTGTCCATCCACCATCCATCCATCCATCAATCATCCAGCCATCCATCCATCTGTCCATCCATCCATCCATCCATCAATCATCCATCCATCCATCCATGCATCATCCATCCATTCTTCATCTGCCCATCCATCATCCATCCGTCCATCTATCTATCTATCCATCCATCAATCATCCATCCATCCATCCATCAGTTATCTATCCATCCATCCATCCATTCTTCATCCTTTCATCTGCCCATCCATCATCCAATCGTATTCATCCATTTGTCCATCCATCCATCCATCCCTTTATCCGTCCATCCATTCTTTCATCCATCCAACCATCCAACAATCAATCATCCATCCATCCATGCATCCATCCATCCATCCATCCACCATCCATCCATCCATCAATCATCCAGCCATCCATCCATCTGTCCATCCATCCATCCATCCATCCATCAATCATCCATCCATCCATGCATCATCCATCCATTCTTCATCTGTCCATCCATCCATCAATCATCCATCCATCCATCCATGCATCATCCATCCATTCTTCATCTGCCCATCCATCATCCATTCGTCCATCTATCTATCTATCCATCCATCAATCATCCATCAATTGTCCATCCATCCATCCATCCATGCATCTGTCCATCCATCCATCCATACATCATCCATCCATCTGTCCATCCATCCATCCGTCCATCTGATCATCCATCATCCATGCATCCATCCATCCATCCATCAATCCATCCATCCATCCATCCATCCATCCATCCATCCATCCAACCATTCATTCATGCATCCATCCATCCATTCATCCATCCATCCGTCAATCATCCATCCATCCATCCATGCATCCATGCATCCATCCCTCCATCCATGCTTCCATCCATCCATCCATCCATTCATCCATCCATGCATCCATCTATCCATCCATCCATCTGACAAAAAATCCACACACTATGATCTATCCATATATTTGTTTCTCAGTATTTCCTGGTCTAGTCCAGTTAGAGTCTTTTATCTCCAGGCTGTATCTCATGTGTAACGATAAATATTCTGTCTTCTTTTAGCCTGATGGAGCTTTGAAATGCCCCTGAATGGCTTCTTACCAGTCCGCTGTAACCCAGTCTCCATGTCTATACAGTAAATGTTTGTTTCCTGTGTCTGCTGACCAGCAGGTGATAATAATTTGAGCTGATTACACAGATTCCTGCTTGTTTTTCTCTTTAGCATTCTTCAGGTAAACATAGAAATAAAACCGTCAGATATTTGTAGCGCTCACATGTAGACAGGAATAATGGCTTCAACGTAGAGAGCAGAGGAACAGACAAAATAAGACTAAAGAATGACACCATAATGCTCACATGCTGCTTCCTCCTCACATTTGATAGTCTTCCTTCTAGCATCAGTAACTGACTGAGCATGAAAGTTAGGCCCATACAGGCCAGATCAGCCAATCAGAGACATGTGACACTCTAGGATTGTGGGAAATGCATTACTGACAGAGGTAGAAAGTAGCTTTACATACTCATATAAATGTAATTAAAGTAGCTTTTTTATTGTGCTAGTACTTTTTGAGTAGCTTTTAACATCAATATTTTTTTTTCCTTGTAGGGACATTTTGAACTAAACTACAAAAAAACATCAAGTTCAAAATAAATTATCTAACAAACCTAAATGAAACTTTCAGCCGATATAGCTTTCCTGCAGGAGACACACTTATGTACTGACGACCATAACAGGCTTCGTAAACCATGGGTTGGACAATTTTTCCATTCCAATTTTAAGAGTAAATCCAGGGGTACTGCTATTTTAATTCATAAACAAGTCAGGTTCACATCAGACTCCACATTTTCTGACCCTGGTGGTCGTTTTATTATAGTTTCTGGCATCCTTTACCAATCACCGTTATATTAGTGAGTGTATATGCTGCGAATTATGATTGCCCAGTTTCATTTGTAAAGTATTTTCCCTCCTACCAAATTTTGACAACCATCATTTAATCTTCAGAGAAGATCTTAACTGTGTCATCGACCCAAGTATTGATCATTCTCAATCTAAATCTACGACACCCACAGCAATGTCTAAAACTTTGTTGACTCTTATGGACCAGATAGGGTGTGTTGACCTGTGGTCACCAAAGAGTTCTCCTTCTACTCTTCTGTTCATAAAGTCTATTCACGTATAGATTTTTTCTTTATTGACAGAGCACTCATAACCTCTGTTAAATCTACAGTTTACTCTGCTATAGTAATCTCTGACCATGCCCCACATATACTGGACCTTTGTCTCCCCTCTGGCCCAAATATACATAAAGGTGGATGGAAGTTGAACACCAGTATGCATGCCAGTATAGAATTTTGTAAATATTTGTCCACCAATATCAACTTCTTTTTGGAGACCAACAGGTCAGATCAGGTATCACCTTCACTTTTGTGGGAAACATTGAAGGCCTTTATTCGCAGCCGTATAATCTCCTTCAGCGTACACTTAAATAAAACAAGAAAAGCAAAACAACACCAACTTTTAAATGCTATCTTGGAAGTAGACAGACAACAGGCCTGTAATCAAAATCCCGCACTGGCTGCTAAAAGACTGCATCTGCAAACTGAATTTAACCTGTTGTCAACAAACAAAGCAGAATTTCTTCTACAATGAACAAGAGCAACTTTTTATGAACATGGAGACAGGGCCGGCCATCTTCTTGCCTCACAATTAAGACATCAACGTGCCTCCCATTTAATTTCACAGATATATGACTCTTCCCAAAACTTAACGACAGACCCAATAAAAATAAATTCAGTATTTTCTGCTTTGTACTCAAAACTTCCATCCTGGCCTGGATGGATTCCCATCAGAGTGTTACAAGAAGTTCGCCCCACAGCTGGCCCCTGTATTATTAGATGTTTTTAATGACTCCTTTAAACAGGGTGTCTTACCACCAACATTGAATCAGGCTGGGATTTCTCTTATACTTAAGAAAGACAAGGATCCTAATTTATGTGGAAGTTATAGACCCATCAGCCTGCTCAATGATGATGTCAAGCTTTTGGCTAAGATTTTGGCAAGCCGACTGGAGACATGCCTTCCACGCATCATATCAGAAAGTCAAGCAGGTTTCTTAAAAGGTCATCAGATGTCATCAAGTGTGCGTAGACTTTTGAATGTGATTCTGTTTCCATCCACTTACCAAAACCCAGAAATGGTCATCTCATTGGACGCAGAGAAGGCATTTGACCGCATAGAGTTGCCATATTTATTTGAAATTCTATAAAAATTTGGATTAGGCCCTAAATTTGTTTCATGGTTTCGCCTTTTATTCTCTGCCCCAGTTGCTAGTGTCAAAACAAATACCGAAATTTCTCCATCTTTTCCTTTAACTCGTGGCACACGGCAGGGGTGCCCTCTTTCACCCCTACTTTTTGCAGTGGCTATAGAGCCTTTATCTATAGCCTTAAAATGCTCCACGTCATTTTCTGGAATCCACAGAGGAGGCCTTGAACATAAAGTGGCTCTCTGCGCAGATGATTTATTATTATATGTTCAAGACCCTGGGAATTGTGCTGATAGAATTGTTAATTTGTTAAAAACTTTTGGAGTTTTCTCAGGCTACAAAATAAACATAGCAAAAAGCATTTGCTTCCCCATCAACCAGTCAGCTAAACTAAGTTCCCAAGATGTGCTACCTTTTCACATATCAGCCAGTAGTTTTAAGTATTTAGGTGTCACCATTGCACACTCTTTGAGCGCTCTCCATAAGAAAAAAACTCACAAAATTAACTAAAAAGATTAAGTTGGACCTCCAGAGACAGAGCAAACTACCTCTTTCACTTGTCGGCCGAATTGAAACAATCAAAATGAATGTATTATCCCAAGTCTTATTCCTCTTTCAGATGCTTCCTCTTTTTCTTCCTAAGTCTTTCTTTAGTTCACTCAATTCCATCCTGCTTTCTGTCATATGGGATGGTAAACCTCAAAAAACTATTCTTCAAAGAGCCAAAAAAGATGGAGGCTTTGCTTTGTCCGATGTATTTCTATACTATTGGGCTATAAATCTCCAAAAACTCAGAAAATGGTATCATTCTCCTGATACAGACTGGTGCATTTTAGAAGCAAACTCTTGCATTTCATCCTCCCTTCCTGCTGGTCTTTTTGCTCCTCTCTCAGTAAACCCCTCCCTTTACACACGTAATCCTGTTGTAATCTCCTCACTGAAAATTTGGAAACAATTTAGACGGCATTTCGGGTTAAAGTCTCCAACCACTCTTGCTCCTATTTGCAAAAATCACCTCTTAGTTTCCTTCAGTGACCTCGTTTTTAATCAGACATTTGGAAGTTGTGAAATTCTTAGTAGCAAGTTTAACCTACCAAATCATGATTTATTCAGATACTTCCAGCTATGCAACTTTACAAGAACTCATTTTACGTCCTTCCCTGAATTGCAAGAAGAGAAACTGTTAGAGAAAATAATGTCTTCCTCAAAATCACATAACAATATTTCATCTATTTACACTGTTCTCCTATCTTCACTATTATCCTCTCTCTTTTGTCTTAAAGATACGTGGGGCAAAGAGCTGGGGCTCACCTAAATGATGACTTGTGGCAGGACGTGCTACTCAGGATCAACTCAACATGTTCATGTGCTCGTATGAGCCTTTTTCAGTTTAAGGTGGTATTCAGGACTCATTTTACTAGAGCCAGACTGAAAAAGCTTTTTCCGGACACGCACCACTCCTGTATCAGATGCTCATTCTCCCCAGCAGACCATACACACACTTTCTTTTCCTGCCCAAAGCTGGTTTCTTTTTGGACCTTTATCTTTAACACGCTTTCTAAAATTCTTAAAACCCCTCTTACTTTATGCCCTTTAACTACCATTTTTGGTGTCTCCTGTGGATGGCAGACTTACTAAATACCAAGCTGATCTGGTCGCTTTTTCGACCCTCATAGCTAAACACTGTATATTATTATGTTGGAAATGCACAAGCACATGGTTAATAGACTTGGCATCTTCACCTAGAAAAAATAAAACACTCCACAAGTGGATCTACCAAAAAAAATCCATAAAACTACGGACCCATTCCTTTCCTATATTAAATCTCTAAATGAGATGGACACTTAAATTTGGAATTGATTTAATCTATTCTAACCTAACCTAACCTAACCTAACCTAACCTAACCTAATCTAACCTAATCTAACCTAACCTAATCTAACCTAACCTAACCTAACCTAACCTAACCTAACCCAATCTAACCCAATCTAACCTAACCTAATCTAACCTAATCTAACCTAACCTAACCTAACCTAACCTAATCTAACCTAATCTAACCTAACCTAACCTAACCTAACCTAACCTAACCTAACCTAACCTAACCTAATCTAACCTAACCTAACCTAACCTAACCTAACCTAACCTAATCTAACCTAACCTAACCTAACCTAACCTAACCTAACCTAACCTAACCTAATCTAACCTAATCTAACCTAACCTAATCTAACCTAACCTAACCTAACCTAACCTAACCCAATCTAACCCAATCTAACCTAACCTAACCTAACCTAACCTAACCTAATCTAACCTAACCTAACCTAATCTAACCTAACCTAACCTAACCTAACCTAACCTAACCTAATCTAACCTAATCTAACCTAACCTAACCTTACCTAACCTAATCTAACCTAATCTAACCTAACCTAACCTAACCTAATCTAACCTAATCTAACCTAACCTAACCTAATCTAACCTAACCTAATCTAACCTAACCTAACCTAGCCTAACCCAATCTAACCCAATCTAACCCAATCTAACCTAACCTAACCTAACCTAACCTAATCTAACCTAACCTAACCTAATCTAACCCAACCTAACCTAACCTTACCTAACCTTACCTAACCTAATCTAACCTAACCTAACCTAATCTAACCTAACCTAACCTAACCTAACCTAACCTAACCTAACCTAACCTAACCTAACCTAACCTAACCTAACCTAACCTAACCTAACCTAACCTAACCTAACCTAACCTAATCTAACCTAATCTAACCTAACCTAATCTAACCTAATCTAACCTAACCTAACCTAACCTAACCTAACCTAACCTAACCTAACCTAACCTAACCTAACCTAACCTAACCTAACCTAACCTAACCTAACCTAACCTAACCTAACCTAACCTAATCTAACCTAACCTAACCTAACCTAATCTAACCTTACCTAACCTAACCTAACCTAACCTAACCTAACCTAACCTAACCTAACCTTACCTATCCTAACCTAACCTAACCTAATCTAACCTAATCTAACCTAACCTAACCTAACCTAACCTAACCTAATCTAACCTTATCTAACCTAACCTAAACTAACCTAACCTAACCTAACCTAACCTAAACTAACCTAATCTAACCTAACCTAATCTAACCTAATCTAACCTAACCTAACCTAACCTAACCTAATCTAACCTAACCTAACCTAACCTAACCTAATCTAACCTAACCTAACCTAACCTAACCTAACCTAACCTAACCTAACCTAACCTAACCTAACCTAACCTAACCTAACCTAACCTAACCTAACCTAACCTAACCTAACCTAACCTTACCTATCCTAACCTAACCTAACCTAATCTAACCTAACCTAACCTAACCTAATCTAACCTAATCTAACCTAACCTAACCTAACCTAACCTAACCTAACCTAACCTAACCTAATCTAACCTAACCTAACCTAACCTAACCTAACCTAACCTAACCTAACCTAACCTAACCTAACCTAATCTAACCTAACCTAACCTAACCTAACCTAACCTAATCTAACCTAACCTAACCTAACCTAATCTAACCTTACCTAACCTAACCTAACCTAACCTAACCTAACCTAATCTAACCTTACCTATCCTAACCTAACCTAACCTAATCTAACCTAACCTAACCTAACCTAACCTTATCTAACCTAATCTAACCTAACCTTATCTAACCTAATCTAACCTAACCTAACCTAACCTAACCTAATCTAACCTAACCTAACCTAACCTAACCTAACCTAACCTAATCTAACCTAATCTAACCTAACCTAACCTAACCTAACCTAATCTAACCTAATCTAACCTAACCTAACCTAACCTAACCTAACCTAACCTAACCTAATCTAACCTTACCTAACCTAACCTAACCTAACCTAACCTAACCTAACCTAATCTAACCTAACCTAACCTAATCTAATCTAACCTAACCTAACCTAAACTAACCTAACCTAACCTAACCTAACCTAATCTAACCTAATCTAACCTAACCTAACCTAACCTAATCTAACCTAATCTAACCTAACCTAACCTAACCTAACCTAACCTAACCTAACCTAAACTAACCTAATCTAACCTAACCTAATCTAACCTAATCTAACCTAACCTAACCTAACCTAACCTAATCTAACCTAACCTAACCTAACCTAACCTAACCTAATCTAACCTTACCTAACCTAACCTAACCTAACCTAACCTAACCTAACCTAACCTAACCTAACCTAACCTAACCTAACCTAATCTAACATAACCTAACCAAACCTAACCCATCCCAAACTAACCTAACCTACCTAATCTAACCTAACCTAACCTAACCTAATCTAACCTAACCTAACCTAACCTAACCTAACCTAACCTAACCTAACCTAACCTAACCTAATCTAACCTAATCTAACCTAACCTAACCTAACCTAACCTAATCTAACCTAATCTAACCTAACCTAACCTAACCTAACCTAACCTTACCTAATCTAACCTTACCTAACCTAACCTAACCTAACCTAACCTAACCTAATCTAACCTAATCTAACCTAACCTAACCTAATCTAATCTAACCTAACCTAACCTAAACTAACCTAACCTAACCTAACCTAACCTAATCTAACCTAACCTAACCTAAACTAACCTAACCTAACCTAAACTAACCTAACCTAACCTAATCTAACCTAACCTAACCTAACCTAAACTAACCTAACCTAACCTAATCTAACCTAACCTAACCTAACCTAATCTAACCTAACCTAACCTAACCTAACCTAAACTAACCTTACCTAACCTAACCTAACCTAACCTAACCTAACCTAACCTAACCTAACCTAAACCTAACCTAATCTAACCTAACCTAATCTAACCTAAACTAATCTATTGATCTTATCTAATATAATAATCTAATCTAATCTAATCTCATCTAATAATCTTATCTCAATCATATAATCTAATGTAATCTAATCTGATAAAATCTTTTCTAATCCAATCTAATTTATCTAATCTAATCTCTACTAATAATCTTATCTAATCTAATAATCTAATCTCTCCTAATAATCCAATCTTATCTAATAATCTAATCTAATAATCTAATAATCTAATCTGATCTCAACTAATCTAATCTCATCCCATCTAAACTCATCTAATCTCATCTAATCTCATCTAAAAATCTTATCTTGCCTAATTATCCAATCTCATCTAATAATCTATTCTAATCTAATCTAATCTATTCTAATCTAATCTAATCTAATCTAATCTAATCTAATCTAATCTAATCTAATCTAATGCTCTAGCTCGTGCTTAATCTACCTTGACTGATTCTGACATTATTGCCAGTAATCAAATTTAAAAAGCAACATAGACCGAATGATGTTGTGGCTGATAAGGGACAGTAAGAAGTAGGGAGTGGGCGTGTCTTATCCCCCCTCCCTCACAGCCTCTCTAACATCATAAAGACAATGTAGATGTGATATCATGAAGACATTTCTTTAAACTCCAGAGTCAATGAACCTCAGCTGTTTCTGGACTTTAATCTTTCTCTAAAGACTGATGTTAAAATGCTGTCCTGTCATTGCTGGATGAATGAACCTACATTGGTGTTGTCCCTAGTTTTCCTCTGGCCAGTTTACATCCTGACTGTTGCCTCAGATGCCCTTAAGCTGGGCACTAAACCCCTGATGTTTGTCTCCTGAGGGTGCTGCTTTGTTGGCCCCTCACTCTGACGCCTCTCCATCAGAGGACGTCTGTAGGATGGTCTTTCATTTCAAACCTCAGCGAGTTTTTTCTGCTCCCGCTCCTCTCCTCAGGTGAGTTTCTCTGAACTGCTACTAAACTGATCACACCACTAACAACACACATGCTGTTTGTTAGGGAGCAGTACAGCGTCTACAAGGCTGAGTGGTGGAAAGTGGCTTAGAGTGCATTAGCAGGCTAAAGCAAACGATTTAAGTCCAAACACGAGAGCGTTAGCTGGGGAGGAAATGAAAAGGGGCACATGTTGAGTTAGAGCCGGTTCAGCCATAGGTTTCAGGGTCAGCAGACCAGCTCACATTCACAGCAACAAAATCACCTCCACTGGTGTGGATGAACAGCTGCTTCACTGCACAAGGCATGCTGGGATACCTAGCCATAACCTAAGAGGGTAGCAGTAACTCTTTAACAGCTGTTGTCCCGATATGCCAAAAACATTATTTTAAAAGGCACACAGATGAACTCATTTTACAAATAACCCTGAATGGAATGACAACTGGGGGACTAGACTGTGGACGTGAACAAGGCAAGGGTGGGACGTTTAATGAGCTTGAGAGCATGAAACCTTCAAATGCAAGGATAGAATGTATTTTGAATATGCAAGGATGAACCCTTCCAAGGCAAGGATGAAATGTTTTATGAGTTTGAAAGGACGAACCTTTCATATGCAAGGATGGAATAATTTATGAGCTTGAAAGGATGAAACCTTAAAATGCAAGGATGGAATGTATTATGACTTGAAAGGATGAACCCTCAAAGGCAAGTACACTATGTTTTATGAACTTGAAAGGCTGAAACCTTTGAAGTCAAGGATGGAATGTTTTATGAGCTTGAAAGGATGACATTCTCAAAGGCAAGGATGAAATGTTTTATGAGCTTGAAAAGATGGAACCTTCAGCGGCAAGCATGAAATGTATTATGAACTTGAAAGCATAAAACCTTCAAAACAAAGATGGAATGTATTATGAACTTGAAAGGATAAAGCCTTAAAAGGCAAGGATGGAATGTTTTTAGAGCTTGAAAAGATGAAACCTTAAATGAAACCTTTTAAGGCAGGGTGAAATGTTTTATGATCTTTAAAGGATGACACTTTTAAAGGCAGGGATGAACTGTTTTAAGCATTAGAGAATACTTGAAGGAAAGGATGGAATACTTTTATTAGCTTTAAAGGATCAAACCTTGGAAGGGCAAGGATGAAATGTTCTATGAGCTTGAAAGGATGACAGCATCAAAGGCAAGGTTGGAGTGTTGGTGAGACTTGGGATATTGGGGGCCTTTTTAAACAGCAGACTGAAAGATGGGTTAAACTGACTGGTTTCACTGGCCCAGAAAAATGTTGAAATATTAGGATGTGCTCAGTATGAGTAATGATGCTGTTCCTGAGTAGCCTGCATGGACAGGGCAAGGATGGAATGTTACACAAGTCTCGATGACGTTGTCTTCAAGGTGAGTGGACTTAATGTTGGTAAAGCTGAAGATGTTTGGTTATTTTCCCTCCATTTCTGCCAAAATCAGACGATTAAAGGTTAGTCCATCAATGACAAGTCAAGATAAGGGATGATTGTTGGTATTTTTGTTGTTCTAGTGAAGGAGAGATGAAGTATGCTGAATTCTTGAAACTAATTAGCCATAAGCTTAAAGGTCAGGGGTGGCTCTTTAGCAGCTTTTCACCTTAATTTAGTCATAAACATTTAAAGGCCACTGTAAAATGCTTTTAATGAATCAAATGGGGTTCAGGTGAGACCAGTGAGGCCAGACAGTCCAAATATCAATGTACATTTTTACAGGGTTTGAAAACAAAGATTCCTTATTTTAAAGCTGCTCTCTAACATTCTCTTCCCCCCTCCTGTCTCCCTCCCTCCCCCGTCCCACTGGCCCCTGTGTTCAGAGCAACAAAGACTTCGACACGTACTTAAAGAGCTGGCCAAAGCTGGATGGATGTTATTAATGAGCATTTAATAGAAACACCCTCCCTGCCCAGGAGTCAATCCTCCATTTGCTTTGTTGTTTTCTTTAAATGTAGCAGGAACGGTCCACGTTAATGATGCTCATTAGAAAACATGAGGCAATCACACTGGGATACGGCCTGACTTCATCCAGTCCTCCTGATTTCTCTCTGATGTTTGTCTCCAGACTCTCTTAGATGTTTCTAGAATTAAAGTAACAATAACCAATAATAAGAACACTCTATGAGAGGAAACACATGATCAGAAAATGTGAATGCACCATCATATAAACATGGGAGAGAGAGGCTCTAACATTGCTGCCTTCTAACAGAACTCATTGACCTATCAGTGCTGTAAAGTCATGTACTCAAAAGGCTTTGGGTTCAACTGTTAATCAGAGAAAACACTGCTACTAAAGATGATTTGTTCTCCTCCCGGCTTTCTCTATGAAAACACCATCCATTCATCCATCTATTATCTAGACTGGCTAACGAGCATCCCTTTGTGATGTGGGAGCATGCCAGAGTACCAGGAGAGAGCCCATGCATGCACAGGGAGAACATGCAGTCCCACACAGAAAGATCCTGTTAAACTGGGATTCAAACCAGCAACTGCACTGGCCATGGCCCATACTGCAGCCCAGGGAAAATGTTTTGATATTGTTGTTTTAACAACACATGGAGTAACAAGAAGAGTAGAGGATTAGGGCAATGGGCAAAAACATAATTGAGACATATTTTTTTTATTAGAAAAAAAGTAAGAATTCTGATTTTAATCTCAGAATTCTGACATTGATCTCAGAAATCAGATTTTTTTTTCTCTGAATTTTGACTTAAGTCTTAGAATAAAAGTCAGCTTTTCCCAGTGGGTTGTAAATATATGCCAAGAAAAATGTGGTAGAAGTCAATGGAAGCCATAAATAGGTTTTGGTTTGGTTTTTTTCTTTTTCTTTTTTTTTTTTTTTGGACAAAGTACATTTTTGCATACATTAACATGATTTTTTCAGTCTGCTGATTCTGGGGTTCAGTGACAGTCTGTGGGGGGAGGGCCGGAGTACTGTTCATTAGACTGGCAGCAGAGAAAAATAAACTGTTCTTGTAGCAGGAGGTATGGTCCAGAGAGGACCAGAGAGCAGTACCTCTTAAAGTCCAGAGGGCTAAATTTCACCTGCATTTCTAAGAGTCCTGCAAGTGAACAGGTCTCCTCTTGTCCTGGAGGTGTACAGGTCTCCTCTAGTCCTGGTGGTGATCAGGTCTCCTCTAGTCCTGGAGGTGTACAGGTCTCCTCTTGTCCTGGAGGTGTACAGGTTTTCTCTATTCCTGGAGGTGTACAGATCTCCTCAGAGTCTAGGAGGTGTACAGGTCTCCTCTGGTCCTGGAAACAAACAAGTTATGGGAAAAATGGTATATTGTAGAAAATCACCCTCTTTGCTGAGGAGATTATACTTTTCAGCCTGTCCCTGTCCCTCGCTGTGGCTGAAGTCTGTCCCTGTCCCTTGCTGTGACTGCAGCCTGTCCCTGTCCCTCACTGTGACTGCAGTCTGTTCCTGTCCCTCGTGACTGCAGCCTGTTCCTGTCCCTCACTGTGGCTGCAGCCTGTTCCTGTCCCTCGCTGTGGCTGCAGCCTGTCCCTGTCCCTTGCTGTGGCTGCAGTCTGTTCCTGTCCCTCGGGACTGTGGCCTGTTTCTGTCCCTATCCTCACTGTGGCTGCAGCCTGTTCCTGTCCCTCTCTGTGGCTGCAGTCTGTTCCTGTCCCTCGTGACTGCAGCCTGTCCCTATCCCTCCCTGTGGCTGCAGCCTGTTCCCCTCCCTCGCTGTGACTGCAGCCTGTCCCTATCCCTCACTGTGGCTGCAGCCTGTCCCTATCCCTCACTGTGGCTGCAGTCTCTTCCTTTTCCTCGTGACTACAGCCTGTCCCTATCCCTCACTGTGGCTGCAGCCTGTTCCTGTCCCTTGCTGTGGCTGCAGCCTGTTCCTGTCCCTCACTGTGGCTGCAGCCTGTTCCTGTCCCTTGCTGTGGCTGCACTCTGTTCCTGTCCCTCCCTGTGACTGCAGTCTGTTCCTGTCCCTCCCTGTGACTGCAGTCTGTTCCTGTCCCTCCCTGTGACTGCAGTCTGTTCCTGTCCCTCGCTGTGACTGCAGTCTGTCCCTATGACTCACTGTGGCTGCAGCCTGTATACATGCATACATGTCGTTTTGTAATGTACTTTTCAAACAAGTTTTATTTTGTTCTGAGTCTTTTTCAGTCCTGTTTTCTTCTAGTTAGGGTCTATACTGCCCATTGGAGTGGTTCAATATTTTTAAAGTGTGGTGATTTCTCATGAGGAGGTGAAGGTGACAGCGGAGACTAAGAACAATAAAGCTGAATTCTTGAAGTATCAAATATTCTCTTTTGATTGGCTGTTGTTTTTGTAAGACATTTAATAGCACCCACAGTGTCCTTACATTCATTTAAATCTCTCCTACACATTCATAAGACTCTCTGTGGGTGTAAGACCAGGGAGACGGACCCCCATGTGGTCTGCTGTTTTGACTCTGATCTTCATTAAGTCTCAGTGTGAATATTTATGAGTCTTTAAATCAGAGAGTGCTCCTGTTGTAGAAGAGCTAACTTCTCTGCTGTGGGTGAAATACAGCGTTGCACCCAGCTGCTCACCCAGACATCCATCAGAGTGAGAGAGAGAGGAGGGCTGCAGGAGGGCCGAGGGCAAAAGGAGGGGGGCTCAATATGCTAGCTCCACAGATACCACCAACAAACACTCATTGGCATCACCACGGAGCTACTTCAGATTCTGGACCATGTTTGGGGGCTGGTCCGTAACTTCTAGGTTACAAACAAACTAATGTTGTTCAGAGATGGTGTGGTTGGTCCAGGACAGGAAACGCATCATGATCGAGGTGATTTCAGGTCAACACTGATTCTCTTTTGAATCTGCTGGATTCAAAAGAGACGTTTACAGACCCTAAACAAGGGAGGGAAAACTGGCGGCCCTGGGTCACATGTGGCCCTCATCAAACGCGACCCAGAAGACAATTTTAACTACCAATAAATTATAAACCTCAAGATAACCATCATAATCTGCCATGAAAGCATGATTACAGGATTCATATTATGATCTTTTGCTTCTGGAATATGATGCATTTTTAAAAGGATTCTGTACTATTGGGAGATAGGGGTAATGGCGGAGGTCTGCCCTCTCCAAGTGCTTATCTAGTTCTTCTGTGTGGTTTGAAGCGGGGTGTAATTTTTGCACAATGGGGGTATGTGAATTAGGGGCTGGCAGTCATATCAGGTTGGCTCCATCTTTAATTCTGCTCCTTTTTCACTAAATCATCTTCAGCCAGTGATTCTCTGAGAGCTGGTTTTCACTGATGTTCTGACCCACTGAGTTTCGTCCTTATCGAAGTGAGATCATCCTCCATGTGTCCGACTCCAGTAAAAAAGCTGTTTGAAGCTCCATCAGTTCATCTCTGCCATCAGACCAGACATGAATAGACACAGAACCTTCCTGAAACAGTCTGCTGTAATCAGGCTCTGATTTGGAGCTCCACTTTTAAGCAATCTTTAGCTAATGTTGACTTTCAGCTCTGCATGAAAGGAGAAAAAGGAGGTCAAACCAGATGTACTACTCTGCTGAATGACCGAGAATCCTATTTAAGAAAAAATGAAAAGAGATAAGGCAGTTCAAGAAATATCCAGTTCAGGAGTGAAATTAATAAATCCTAATGTTGGCTACGAGTCATAAAAAACAGAAATGTCACTGATAAAGAAAACCTTTTTTTTTTTTTTTTTTTAAATGTTGTTTTTTACCAAGGTATACCTGGACTGGAAACCTGCTCAGACACTAATGTGGGAGGGGTCTCACTTGGCGTGATCTTCTACACTGTCCGGAATGGGAAAAGGTCCGCATGGAATGCTTTAAAAGCTTTGATGACGTCATCTTCAAAGGTCAGGATTGAATGTTTTTTAAGCTTTGATGACATCATCTTTAAAGGTCAGGATGTAATGTTTTATAAGCTTTGATGACATCATCTTTAAAGGCTGGGATGTAATGTTTTATAAGCTTTGATGACATCATCTTTAAAGGCTGGGATGTAATGTTTTATAAGCTTTGATGACATCATCTCTAAAGGCTGGGATGTAATGTTTTGTGAGCTTTGATGGCATCATTTTTAAAGGTCGGGATAAAATATTTCATAACATCTATGACATCATCATTAAGTCTCAGGATGAAATGTTTTGTGAGCTTTGTTGACATCATCTTTAAAGGTCAGGATGTAATGTTTTTTTAGCTTTGATGAAATCATCTTTAAAGGTCAGGATTAGATATTTCATAACATCTATGACATCATCATTAAGTCTCAGGATGTAATGTTTTATTAGCTTTGATGACATCATCTTTGAGGGTCAGGATGTAATGTTTTATTAGTGTTGCTGACATCATGTTTTAAGGTCGGGATGTAATGTTTTATTAGCTTTGATGACATCATCTTTAAAGGTCAGGATATATGTTTTAAAAGCTTTGATGACATCATCTTTAATGGTCAGGATATATGTTTTATTAGCTTTGATGACATCATCTTTAAGGGTCAGGATCTAATGTTTTATTAGCTTTGATGACATCATCTTTAAGGGTCAGGATGTAATGTTTTATTAGCTTTGATGACATAATCTTTAAAGTTTAGGATTTAATATTTTATAAGCTCTATGACATTATCTTAAAGTTTCAGGATATAATGCTTTAAAAACTTTGATGACATCATCTTTTTATTGGTTTTAATGACAGCATTAAGGGTAGAGGACAGAATGTCTGTGAAGCCTTGATCGTTGAGGATTTCCCTCTCCATTTCCACCCAATAGTAGGCATCGTTGGTTAATTTTGCTCATGTTCATCTATTCTCATGGGCATTTCTAAAATGGTCCTATGAATATTAAAATTGAATTGAAAATTAAATGTATAACTGTTTCGGTGGGATATAAATTTTCTTCTCTTTTTCACACCAGTCAGTCAAGATTACACACTAAAGTTTTTGTATTGAAGTGTTTCCTCTGATAAAGCTGCTTTGGCCTCCATCTTTATGAAGGATTTAGGAGTTAAGTCTGAGTTCATTATAAAACCTTGGATTGTGGAGTATGATTTGATGCACAGGGACAACATTCAATCCAGCTGTACTTTAAAACGTTGACTAGGTTCAGATATTTGGGCCAGGTCCAGATGTTAGGACCAGGTTCACGTTAGTACCAGTTTCAGATGTAAAGACCAGGTTCAGATGTTAGTACTAGGATCAAGAGCTAGGACTAGATATAAGGACCAGGTTCAGCCATTAGGGTTACGTTCAGATGTAAGGACCAGGTTCATATGTGAGAACCAGGTTCAGATGTTGGGACCAGGTCTGGATGTCAGCACCAGGTTCAGATGCTTGGACCAGGTTTGCCTGTCAAAGCCTGTGCTGCTGGCCTGTTCCTCTAAACTGTGGATTTTCTATCCTTAAACCTCCTCGTAGTGTCAGCGGGCCCGGTCTACATGCCTGTGTGTGATTAGTGGTGAAGTCATTAGACCCGGTCTGGGCCATGGCTCAGAGCTGAAGCAGTTTATTTGGTTAGCCTGTTATCATGTTCTGCTCTCACACGCTCTCTGACGTTTACCGGCAGTGCAGCCGCCATGAAGCTCAGATATTATCCCATTAATAGCTCAGTGTTCCTGGCTCGTCCAGACAGGTCCACAGTGGCACCAGAATCCTATCAACACTTTTCATTCTGTTTAAAAATAAAATGCATTTTCAGATCCGTCTCAGACTTCTTTAAATGGGCCGTTTCAGAGATATGCTGGACAGCTAAAAGGTCCTGTTATTTTTAAGTCCTGGACTCCAGTTTTACGTGTTTCCGTCTCTACTGGGTCCAGAGAGTTCCTGGAGTAGATTTCTCCATCTTACAGCAGGTAAACAGTGGTCATGGTTTATTTTTTTCACACATCTGTGGAGATGTTCCAGTTTCTAACAGTATCATTTATAGATCATGGCGTCCATGAAACACTGATGTTTTTATTCTACAGCACTGCAGAAAAGATTTCCTGTCAGTATCACTAACAGGAGTCATACTGATCTTCAACAGTGGGGTAATTAGCGTCCTGTCTGCTAACTGGATGTTTCGTGAGCCTCAGGAGCTCCACCTGCAAACACACAGACTTTTGTAATCCCAGACCAGGTCCAGGAACTGATTCAGAGTTGGTTCATTTTTACCCTGAAGAGTTCCTTTAATATCCTAAAGTATTTTTCCCAAAGGTAAAACATGTCTCAAAGGGGAAAAATCAGTGGTGAAAATATAGAGAATTAATATTTTTTCCCCTTTAAACAAGTCAAACTTAATAAACATCAGCCTGAAAAATAAATGTCACATACTGATTTTATACCACTGCAAATGCCAGCTACGTCACAACACCACTGTAACCGACAGCTATGTCGCTACACCACTGTAAATGCCGGCAACTTCACTACACCACTGTAACTGACAGCTATGTCACTACACCACTGTAACCGACAGCTATGTCGCTACACCACTGTAAATGCCGGCTACGTCACTACACCACTGTAACCCACAGCTATGTCGCTACACCACTGTAAATGCCGGCTACGTCACTACACCACTGTAACCCACAGCTATGTCGCTACACCACTGTAAATGCCGGCTACGTCACTACACCACTGTAACCCACAGCTATGTCGCTACACCACTGTAACCGACAGCTATGTCGCTACACCACTGTAAATGCCGGCTACGTCACTACACCACTGTAACTGACAGCTATGTCACTACACCACTGTAACCGACAGCTATGTCGCTACACCACTGTAAATGCCGGCTACGTCACTACACCACTGTAACTGACAGCTATGTCACTACACCACTGTAACCGACAGCTATGTCGCTACACCACTGTAAATGCCGGCTACGTCACTACACCACTGTAACCCACAGCTATGTCGCTACACCACTGTAAATGCTGGCTACATCACTACACCACTGTAACCGACAGCTATGTCGCTACACCACTGTAAATGCCAGCTATGTCGCTACACCACTGTAAATGCCGGCTACGTCACTACACCACTGTAACCCACAGCTATGTCGCTACACCACTGTAAATGCCGGCTACGTCACTACACCACTGTAACCCACAGCTATGTCGCTACACCACTGTAACCGACAGCTATGTCGCTACACCACTGTAAATGCCGGCTACGTCACTACACCACTGTAACTGACAGCTATGTCACTACACCACTGTAACCGACAGCTATGTCGCTACACCACTGTAAATGCCGGCTACGTCACTACACCACTGTAACCCACAGCTATGTCGCTATACCACTGTAAATGCTGGCTACATCACTACACCACTGTAACCGACAGCTATGTCGCTACACCACTGTAAATGCCAGCTATGTCGCTACACCACTGTAAATGCCAGCTACGTTGCTACACCACTGTAACCAACAGCTATGTTGCTACATCACTGTAAATGCCAGCTATGTTGCTACACCACTGTAACTGACAGCTAAGTCGCTACACCACTGTAACCGACAGTTATGTTGCTACACCACTGTAACCAACAGCTATGTTGCTACACCACTATAATCACCAGCTATGTTGCTACACCACTATAATCACCGGCTATGTTGCTACACCACTGTAAACGACAGCTATGTTGCTACACCACTATAATCACCGGCTATGTTGCTACACCACTGTAACCAACAGCTATGTTGCTACACCCCTATAATCACGGGCTATGTTGCTACACCACTGTAAACGACAGCTATGTTGCTACACCACTGTAACCAACAGCTATGTTGCTACACCCCTATAATCACGGGCTATGTTGCTACACCACTGTAAACGACAGCTATGTTGAAACAGCTTCTGTAAAACAGCTCTTTTTTAATTTGGGATGTGCCATTTCTAATGCTAGATTCTTCAGCTGTAAAATATACAGACCAGACTAGACGAAGACAAGCTAAAAACAAATCTATGATTTTCAAAACTCTAACAAAAACAACATCTGGTTTTCACAGAGGAGACGGAATTAAGCGCTGGTGCTGGACTGTTAAACATTTAGATATTTCTCCACTGTGGTGAAGCTATGACAGTTTTTTATTAGTGTATTGTACAAAGAGGTACGCCTTTGTCTTCAAGTAAAATGGTATTCTGGCTATTTTGACTGAAGTCACAGTAATAGTACTGGTTTATGAATCTGCTCCAGTAAAAGTAAAAGTTGTTCAAGTTTACCATATACTGAGGAGTTCTACAGTAAAATCTGATCAAGAACATGAGGATAGATCTCAAACCAGGTAAAGTCACACCTCTACAATGTAGGAGAATACACAGCAGTACTGACAGCATTGGTTAAACTCATATGGAGTTAAAGTTAGCTCTGTGAGAGCGTCAACATTGGTCCTCCACATATAAAGTTCAGAGCTGCAGCAGAATCTGTGGTGAGGGGATCTCCTCTAGAAGAACAAGGGTGAACCTCAGAGCAGGGCCATGGTCCTGATGAAGAAGACACACCATGAGTCCTTTAGGAACACATGAAGTGCCAGGAGAGGGCAGTAACTTCACCCAGGGTGCAAATTAGTCTCACATCTAAACATGCTGCCTAAGGGCATGATGGGTAAACTGATAGATAAAGGAAAGGTGGCGCCACACACATCACAGGACACCATACGTAAGGGAAAATTATCAAAGTTATTGGGACTTTGGAAATTTTTAACACCCAATGTAGAACTTAAAAAGTTTTGCTGAAATGTGAGGATCTGGACCTAAACTGATCAACAGGACCTCAAAAACACAGAAATGTCTGAATGGGGGACTTTGAGGGCTTTGGTACTTAAAATATATGCTGCCAGTTGTGTTCACTGTTGTGCCACAAAGATATCAGTCTGACTGGCCCCAAAGATCGTCATGCCTTTCAGGCTTAAGGAAGGAAGGAAGAACAACTCAGAGGAATAAACATTTGTTATAATTCTGACCATAGTGGTCCTCATCCTCCTCGCCATCTTCCTCCCCATGATGGTGAAACTGTGAGGCTGACGGTGCCTGTGATTACAGCTCTTGCTGATTATAGTTTACTCTCTGCAGAGCTTTATGTGGGCGTCGTCTGGCGATGATCTCTAGACCTGCATCACCTTTGTTCTACATCGACAGTTTGTTCCTGTGTGGATAAAAACCTTTATTTGATCAGGATCAGAGAGACAGAGAGATGAAAATTCAATCTGGACTGAAAAGGCCCGGTTTGAAGCTTCCTTTAGACTTTCCTGGCATACACTCCTTTAATAAAAGGGCCATTTTGAAACAAATTAGGATAAAGTCTGCAAAAAACAACTATTCCTGCTTGTTTCTGCTTTTTATACTGAAGAGAAAAAAAGTCATGGGACCACATCAGACAAGAAAACAATGCCCACAGCTTGTAATTATGTTTGAAATGTGGTAAGTAGAATATCAAGATTTCCAATTATTTTCAAAGACGAGGAGAAAGAGCGGAGCCTGGAGGAGATATTCGTCTGAGCTTCACATGGTTCCACTTTACAGGCCTGAAGAGAAACAAACAAATTGCACCTCATTTGGTCCGCCCGGGTATTTTTAACTGCTTTTGGCTGGCGAAGCCACAGCACAATCAATTGCATGCTGGAGAACAGCACTGACTCTGCAGAAAAGGCTCCACTGGGTGAACAGTATCCAGGGGTTTTACATGAGAAAGTTGCAGCTCTTGTGTTTGTGGCCTGGCGTGACTCTCTAACATGACTGAGTCAGCGAGACGCTGCAGGAAACCAGGCATGATGCTGGGCCTACTGACCACTAAGACGCCATTGTTGACTACTTAAAACAGGAGCTGCAGGAAAACATGACAGACGTATATGAATGAAAACAACCATGGACATATGACAGACATGTATGCATGAAAACATCCATAGACATATGACAGACATGTATGTATGAAAACAACCGTGGACATATGAGAGACATATGTGCATGAGGACAACCATGTACTTATGAGAGACATGAATGCATGAAATCAACCATGTACATATGATAGACATGTATGCATGAAAACATCCATAGACATATGACAGACATGTATGTATGAAAACAACCGTGGACATATGAGAGACATATGTGCATGAGGACAACCATGTACTTATGAGAGACATGAATGCATGAAATCAACCATGTACATATGACAGACATGTATGCATGAAAACAACCAGTAACACATGACAGACATGTTTGCATGAAAACAACCATGGACATATGACAGACATGTATGTATGAAAACAACCATGGACATATGACAGACATGTATGTATGAAAACAACCATGGACATATGACAGACATGAATGCATGAAAACAACCGTGGACATATGAGAGACATATGTGCATGAGGACAACCATGTACTTATGAGAGACATGAATGCATGAAATCAACCATGTACATATGATAGACATGTATGTATGAAAACATCCATGGACATATGACAGACATGAATGTATGAAAACAACCATGGACATATGACAGACATGTATGCATGAAAACAACCATGGACATATGACAGACATGTATGCATGAAAACAACCATGGACATATGACAGACATGTATGCATGAAAACAACCATGGACATATGACAGACATGAATGTATGAAAACAACCATGGACATATGACAGACATGTATGCATGAAAACAACCATGGACATATGACAGACATGTATGCATGAAAACAACCATGGACATATGACAGACATGTATGCATGAAAACAACCATGGACATATGACAGATATATATGTATGAAAAAAACAATGGAAATATGACAGACTTGTGTGCACGAACTCAACCATGGACATATGACAGACATGTATGCATGAAAACAACCAGTAACACATGACAGACATGTTTGCATGAAAACAACCATGGACATATGACAGACATGTATGAATGAAAACAACCATGGACATAAGACAGACATGTATGCATGAAAACAACCATGCACATATGACAGACATGAATGCATGAAAATGACTAGGGACATATGACAGACATGTGTGCATGAGAACAACAATGAACATATGACAGACATGTATGCATGACAACAACCATGGTAATATGACAGACATGTATGAAGAAAACTGTGAACACATGACAGACATGAATGCAAAAAAAAAAAAAAAAAAAAAATCAACCAAGGACATGTGACAGATACGTATGAATGAAAACAATCATGGACATATGATAGACATGTATGCATGAAAAAAACCTTGGACATATGACAGACATGTATGAATGAGAACAACCATGGACATATGACAGACATGTATGTATGAAAAAAATCATGGATATTTGACAGACATGTATGCATGAAAACCACCATGGACATAAGACAACAATCATAGACATATGACAGACATGTATGTATGAAAACAACCATGAACATATGACAGACATGAATGTATGAAATCAACCATGGACATATGATGGACCCGTATGAATGAAAACAACCATGGACATATGACAGACATGTATGTATGAAAACAACTATGGACATATGACAGATATATATGTATGAAAACATCCATGGACCTATGACAGACATGTGTCCACAAAATCAAGAATGGACATATGACAGTCATGTATGTATGAAAACAACCATGGACATATGACAGACATGTATGCACGAAAACAACCAGTACATATGACAGACGTGTATGCATTAAAACAACCATGAACATATGACAGACATGTATGCATGAAAACAACAATGGACATAGGACAGACATGTATGCATTAAAACGACCAGGGACATATGACAGACATGTATGCATGATGACAACCATCAACATATGACAGACATGAATGCATGAAAACGACCAGGGACATATGACAGACATGTATGCATGATGACAACCATGAACATATGACAAACATGTATGTATGAGACCAACCATGCACATATGACAGACATGTATAAATGAGAACAACCATGGACATATGACAGACATGTATGTATGAAAACAACCATGGACATATGACAGACATTTATGTATGAGAACAACCATGGACATATGACAAACATGTATGTATGAGACCAACCATGCACATATGACAGACATGTATAAATGAGAACAACCATGGACATATGACAGAAATGTATGTATGAAAACAACCATGGACATATGACAGACATTTATGTATGAGAACAACCATGGACATATGTCAGACATGTATGCATGAGAACAACCATGGACATATGACAGACATGTATGCATAAAAACAATCATGGACATATGACAGATATGTATGCATGAGAACAACCATGGACATATGACAGACATGTATGCATAAAAACAATCATGGACATATGACAGATATGTATGCATGAGAACAACCATGGACACATGACAGACATGTATGCATGAAAACGACCAGGGACATATGACAGACATGTATGCATGATGACAACCATGAACATATGACAAACATGTATGTATGAGACCAACCATGCACATATGACAGACATGTTTAAATGAGAACAACCATGGACATATGACAGACATGTATGCATGAAAACAACCATGGACCTATGACAGACATCTATGCATGAGAACAACCATGGACATATGACAGACATGTATGCATGAAATCACAAATTCATACACACACACACACACAGAACAGACACACTGCTCTGAACCAACCATGGATCTGAACCTGGCCCTCTGAAGTCTGCCCACCTTTGATTTCACAGCACAGACTGTGTGGGCCCTGTGGGAGGGGCCTCTCCTATTTAAGTGTGTATTATTGTGTAGGATTGTGTGTGTGTGTGTGTGTGTTAGACTACAGTGTCTTTGAAGGCAGGATTACACAAAGTGGTTTCTGTTCTTCTTAGTCTTCCTAACCACAGCCAACCCTCTCTGTCTGATCTGCCATCCTCACATGTTCATGTTCCTCTCATAAAGAAAGGCTGGAACATCGGCCCTTATACCACCAACACTGAATCAAACCACACTGACTAAGAAGAAACCACACACACAATAAGGCAAATTAGTTAAAGGTTGGATCAAATGCAATGCTAAACCACATACCACATCCAACACAACAGCATGGCTTCACGGAAGAAGTGACAGGGTCCTGAACTGGTCTGCCTGCAGTCAAGAGCTTACACCAATAGAAAACATTTGGAGCAACAGTGGATGAAACATCCAGCAAAGACCCAGGACTGTTTAGCAGCTGGGATCCAAAATCAGACAAGAATGGGACAACAGTCCTCTCCTAAACCTCAATCAACTGGTCTCCTCACTTCCCACATGTTGACAGACTGTTGTGTTGTGCACTCTGCAATATTTAGCTTAGCAGCATTCAGCAAAACAAACTTATTAAAAATAAAACATCATATAACGATATGCCTGAATGTTTAATCAGCTGAATATATACAATCCATTTATCTGTTATTAACTAACAGTAGGCCTTTAATGCAAATAAAGGAAGGTCCCCTTCAGGGAGTCTGCCATCTTGGAATTTTGCATCTGCAAGTTTCTACAATACCAAAGAAGTGACCAAACACCAGGAATCTTAAACTGCACTGGTTTCTACAGTTATCATCAGAAGTGGTAACCCTCGCCAGTTCCCCCTACGGCCTAGCCAACAACATCCCCTGCTTCATGAATATTCAATCCTCTGGCTTTAAAGATGATGTCATCAAAGCTTATAAAACATCCCATCATCTGGCTATAAAGAAGGTGCCATAAAGGCTTACAAAACATTCCATCCTCTGGCATAATAGATGATGTCATCAGAGCTTACAAAACATTCCATCCTCTGACATTAAAGATGATGTTATCAAAGCTAGGAAAACATTCCATCCTCTGGCATTAAAGAAGGTGTCATCAAAGTTAGGAAAACATTCCATCCTCTGGCATTAAAGATGGTTTCATCAAAGCTTATAAAACATTTCATCCTCTGGCTTTAAAGATGATGTCATCAAAGCTAAAAAAAAAAAACATTCCATCCTCTGGCTATAAAGAAGGTGTCATTACGGTTTACAAAACATTCCATCGTCTGGCATAACAGATGATGTCATCAATGCTTACAAAACATTCCATCCTCTAGCATTAAAGATGATGTCATCAATGCTTACAAAACATTCCATCCTCTGGCATTAAAGATGATTTTATCAGAGTTTGTTAAACATTCCTTCCTTTTGAAAATCATAACTTGTTTAAGGTGACATAGTGAATGGATCTAAATTGAGTCATAACTTTTGATGATGTCTTTTTGATACGTCTTTTAGGGTTTTTTAAACATGAACTCACAGAGCCTTAACTGGTCCCCAAAGAGCCTCCTATGGACACCTGCTGCTGCATATAATTGCTGTTGGGTCGTATGTTTTTTAGGATCTATCTGTAGGTGTGTTTGATAACCTTATAAGTCATGGTTATACATTAATGTTGTCAGAATGAGCCCAAAGATTAAATATCCATCCAGCCTGTGATGACTGTCATTACTTAGGTATTAGTGGAAACAGAGAATGAGACCAGCCCATATCAGATGCTCCCTCATTAACAACAGGAAGCTCCTGATCACAAAACTGTGTATGTCTGCTCGGAGCCAAGCTGATCCTTTTATTATTTTATCTCCATGTCGAGCCGTTTCATTCCACAGCTTCAGTTTGTGTAGACGATTTCACACTTTATGCTTCTTACACAACGCATGGCTCAGTCATGCACACCGCTTGTTCTCTCTCATCGACTCTGTGTGCTCTTTCAGCGACGTGTTTTCTCTCTCGGGGAGGAGGGTGTGAGGGCTGAGGATCTGCAGAGACATTCGTCCTGTAGAAAATTAGCACTGGCAGTGAGAAGTGTTTAGTAAACTCACTTGTAAATAGTTGAATCTGTCAGAAGTGTGGGAGTGAAACAGCTGCTGTATTTTTGTAATAAGAAAAAGAGCTCCAACAGCAGAAAGCAGCCGACTTAACGAGGCCTGCGGTCTCATTTTCATCCAAATTAAACCTAGTCTATTTTCACAAACAAGAGGAGAATGCCAGTGGCATGAGATAAGTCCTTGCTCTCACAGAGGGAAGGATTTTCTACAGATCAACGTCAGAAACAGAGAGAATATATACAGTCTCAGCAGCACACTTCAGCGTCTTTATGTTGTTTAAGGAACAAATGGAAACCAAACAGGTCATCTTCTTTTGGAAAATCAACCACTAAAAAAGTTTACATTCTGAATGAAGGAGGGAGAACATTTCCCTGTGACCCTGGTCACATGCAGGGCACCCAGACAAATCCTTCTTCTCCCCCAGTAGTTCCCTCAGGTGAGCTTGACCGCCACATTGACACCTAGAATTCTCAGAACAAACATGCCTAAAAGCTTCACCAACATGCTGGTCTCTGCCATTTAAGGATGATGATATTCTTTAAAGCATACAAAACATTCTGGGCTCTGCCTTTGAAGATGATTCTTTAATGCTTACAACGTCCTAACCTCTTTCTTTGAAAATGATGTCATTCTTTAAAGCTTACAAAACATTCTGTCCCCTGCCCTTAAATACGATGAAATTCTTTAAAAGTTACAAGACATTCTGTCCTCTGCCTTTGAAGACAATGTTATTCTTTAATGTTCACAAAACATTCTGTCCCCTGCCCTTAAATACGATGAAATTCTTTAAAAGTTACAAGACATTCTGTCCTCTGCCTTTGAAGACAATGTTATTCTTTAATGCTCACAAAACATTCCGTCCTCTGCCTTTGAAGACAATGTTATTCTTTAATGCTCACAAAACATTCCGTCCTCTGCCTTTGAAGACAATGTTATTCTTTAATGTTGACAAAACATTCTGTCCCCTGCCCTTAAATACGATGAAATTCTTTAAAAGTTACAAAACATTCCATCCACTGCCTTTGAAGACAATGTTATTCTTTAATGCTCACAAAAAATTTCGTCCTCTGCCTTTAAAGATGGTGTTATTCTTTAATGCTCACAAAACATTCTGTCCTCTGCCTTTGAAGACAATGTTATTCTTTAATGTTCACAAAACATTCTGTCCTCTGCCTTTGAAGACAATGTTATTCTTTAATGCTCACAAAACATTCTGTCCTCTGCCTTTGAAGACAATGTTATTCTTTAAATGCTAACAAAACATTCGGGGCTCTGCCTTTAAAGAGATTTTATTCTTTAATGCACACAAAACATTCCATCCTCTGCCTTTGAAGATGATGTTTTTCTTTAATGCTTACAAAACATTCCATCCTCTGCCTTTGAAGACAATGTTATTTTTTTAAAGCTTACAAGACATTCCATCCCCTGCCTTTGAAGATAATGTTAGTCTTTAATGCTCACCAAACATTCCATCCACTGCTTTTGAAGATAATATTAGTCTTTAATGCTCACAAAACATTCCATCCTCTGCCTTTGAAGATGATGTTTTTCTTTAATGCTCACAAAACGTTCCGTCCTCTGCCTTGGAACATGATGTTAGTATTTAATGCTTACAAAAAATTCCATCCTCTGTCTCTTTAGATGATGATATTCTTTAAAACTTACAAAACATTCCATCTTCTGCCCTTAAAGAAAATGTTTTTCTTTAATGGTAACAAATGTATCATCTTTTTTGATTTTTTCATCCTTAAGCAGCCTCAGCAGATCCTATGAACTCCCACATCAAGTCAGATACAGAAGCATGTGTTTAATAATTCTCATCCAAATTAATCTTCATGTATTCACGAACAAGAAGGGAATAGCAGCTGTCATTTAGAGTAGTCCTCGCTGTCAGAGAGGGAAAGATTTTTAACAAATCAACACCAGAACAGAGAAACTGAGATATTATACAGTAAACCATCTTATTGATGTTGTTAAAATTACAAATTCAAGCTACAGTACCTTTCTATAGAAAAATTAAACCACTAAAAGTTTAACCTCTGAACCATGAAGGGTAGAATTTAAAATACTTTGATAGTTTTTGACGGAAAGGCTGAAACAGAAGAATAAGACATGATTGCCACCGTGGGAATGTGGTGTTTTGTTCATATATACTAAGATAAACCAGTAAACATATCTCCATTACCTTTGTCTGTGATTACTGTATTTACAACACAAACATAAGCTCCATGTAATCAGAGGATGTAGCTCAAACATGCTCGCTGTGTCTAGACTCAACCTGATTTAGAAATAGAATTACGAAAAGGTTTAACCTGAGAGCGTTTGGTTACTAGAGACAGCTTTGACTCTAACTGAGAACTCTGTCTCAAACTTAGAATATATTTATGCCAACAATCCTACGCATGTTGGCTGTCCTGTGGTGGCATCTTTTGACAAAGATGCCAACTATTTCCATTTTGGAAAACATCAGAAGGAAGAAGCCTCAATATCACCAGGGTCACCAACATTCCATCCTCTGCCTTTGATGGCATCATTCTCTAATTGGATGAAGTCTATGAAACAATTCATCCTCTGCCTTTGATGGCATCATCCTTTATGCCTTTGAAATCTATAAAATATTCCATCCTCTGCTTTTGATGGTGTCAACCTTTAATCCTATGAATATTTTAAAACATTCCCTCCTCTGCCTTTGATGGCATCATTCTCCAATTGGATGAAGTCTATTAAACATTCCATCCTCTGCCTTTGATGGCATCATCCTTTATGCCTTTGAAATCTATAAAACATTCCATCCTCAGCCTTCGACAGTGTCAACATTTATTCCTATGAATGTTTTAAAACATTCCATCCTCTGCCTTTGATAGCATCATCCTGTAATTCTATGAAGTCTATGAAACATTTCATCCTCTGCCTTTGATGGCATCATCCTTTATTCCTTTGAAGCCTATAAAACATTCCATCCTCTGCGTTTGAAGGCGTCATCCATTAATCCTATGAAGTCTATAAAACATTCCATCCTCTGCATTCGATTGTGTCAACCTTTAATCCTATGAAGTGTATAAAACATTCCATTCTCTGCCTTTGATGGCATCATCCTTTATGCCTTTGAAGTCTATAAAACATCCCATCCTCTGCCTTTGATGACATGAGTCTTTATTTCCTTTGAAGTCTATAAAACATTCCATCCTCTGCTTTTGATGGTGTAAACCTTAAATCCTATGAATTATATTGGTGTCAACCTTTAATCCTATGAATTCTATAAAACATTCCATCCTCTACCTTTGATGGCATCATCCTTTAATCCTTTGAAGTCTATAAAACATCCCATCCTCTGCCTTTGATGACATGATTCTTTATTTCCTTTGAAGTCTATAAAACATTCCATCCTCTGCTTTTGATGGTGTAAACCTTAAATCCTATGAATTATATTGGTGTCAACCTTTAATCCTATGAATTCTATAAAACATTCCATCCTCTACCTTTGATGGCATCATCCTTTAATCCTTTGAAGTCAAAAAAACATTCCATCCTCTGCCTTCAATGGTGTAGAGTGGTAGAATGGTTCTTCCAACTACAGTTTTAAGGCAGAGGATGGAATGTTGTATAAGCTTTATTTACACCACCTTTCATGGTGGCTTTCATGACATCATCTGCAATGGCAGAGGACGGACTGTGGTGAAGCTGGGAATGTTGGGGCCTTTTCCCTTCCATTTTTGTCAAATGAAAGAGCTAAGAAAGCAACTGCTGTAAAAGTGGGCAGAACCGGCAAGGCTACGCCAGTTTTTTTCCGCCCACTTGAGTTCTGAGCCGTGATCATGATTTGTAAAGAACCTATGTTTCATAGACACTAGGAGGTTATTTGTAACTTCACACCTTAAACCATGTACCTGGGATGTACCTGCTGTGTAAAGCTGCGTAGATCATCTCAGCTGAGGAACTCTTTGTCCGTGGCATCTCAATGAACAGGGTCAATAAAGTGGTCCTCATCCTGTTTGGACTTCCTTATAAAACTGAGTCCTACTGAGAGGAGGGACAGCTGAAACTGGAGTCCCAGGTGAGCACAGAATAATCACAAATGCATTTGTGAAAGTAAACATACTTGTCCTCTCCCATGGCTGAATCAGTCTATCATATGGAGCGTTATGCTTCATCTATGGTTGCCATGGTGACAGTGTTTCTGTCAGCTTGCCTCCTGCATGTTCAGGTCTAAATGATGATCCACAGAGAGATGAAAGAGGTGTGTTCAGCCAATTACTTACTGACTTATTACTTACATTATTGCTGTGACACTCTAGGATTGTGGGTAATGTGGTGCATGAGAATATGAATAGACCATGTCTTTCTTTACAGACAGCTGATAGTAGATCTGTTTGTGCCTTCTACGTGGTCATATATCAATCTGTTGTACTTTCAGCTGCAGTACAGATTAAATATCAAAGTTTACCACCTATAACACTCTAGGATTGTGGGTAATGCAGTTCTGTAGACTTCAGAACGCTAACAGTTAAACACACTTTAACAGTAAAACACTGATCTTTAATCTGGTCAGACTAGTCTCTGCATGTACACAGAGAGGATTCCTGCAGAGCCATGAGGATAATTCCACAGATAAAACATGAATATGATCTTTGTTACAGACAGCTGAGGGTTTATCAGCCTGCTCTAAGGATCTGTCCGTGGTGAAGTCCTTCTCCTCCTCCTCCTCACGCCCCGGCGCTACATGCCCGCTGTCTTCACCTCGCAACAGTCGCCATGCAGTTGATATGCAGCTCACAGACATGGTGACTTTTCTAACACTCACAGAGAAACCAAACACTGCTTCTGTTTTAGAGAAGTCCAGAATTTAAAGAATTGCACCAACGACAGTCAACTTTGAAAGTAAAACAGGATTATACAGCAGGTCAAAGGTCAGAATGAGAAGAAAACAGGATATCTGAAGACTTTAACAGGATGGAGTCTCCTGTTTGACTGTAAAGGCTGAATTCTGCTGAGTTAACAGACCTGGAGATGATAACAGTAAATATGATTATTCAGAGCCAGTGTCAGCGCTCAGTCTGATCCCTCAGCATCAACACGGATTATATAATGACAGTCTGAGACGCTGACGGAGGATCTTTAGCAACAAATGAAAATTAAAAGATTCATTCAGTCTCTTAAAGATGTGATGGACCATCAGAGCAACATGCTCAGGGACTGCCACCTCCGTTACGACAATCACCACCTACATTTAAGAACATCTGCACACTCTCACATGGGAGTAATGAAAAATGAAGCAGTCTGGACCTCGAAGCAGATAAAACCGTCTTATTAAAACAGCTGAGGTGTTTATATAAGAGTAAAAAAATCCTGCAGGACATGCCTGCAAACACTGGATTTACTGTATCCTGTTTTAATGGTCATGGCTGAGCTAAAGTTGAAACCAACTCTCTCTGTGCTCTACACATACCTCTGCTCTCTGAGTCTTTGTTCAACCAGCCAATAGGAGACAGGTAGAGGATAAAGCAGCCAATGGGACAATGGTAGAGGTAAGTCCAGCCAATAGGAAACAGGTAGAGGATAAACCAGCCAACAGAAATCAGAGAGACGATAGACCGGCTAATAGGAGACAGGTAGCGGATAAACCAGCCAATAGGACACAGAAAGAGCGTAGTCCAACCAATAAGAAACAGGTAGAGAATGGACCAACCAATAGGAGACAGGTAGAGGATAAACCAGCCAATAGAAAACAGAGAGACAATAGACCGGCTAATAGGAGACAGGTAGTGGATAAACCAGCCAATAGGACACAGAAAGAGGGTAGTCCAACCAATAGGAAACAGGTAGAGGATGGACCAGCCAATAGGAAACAGATAGAGATTAGTCCAGCCAATAGGACACAGGTAGAGGTTTGTCCAGCCAATAGGAAACAGGTGGACAATAGACCAGCCAATAGAAGACAGGTAGAGGATAAACCAGCCAATAGGAAACAGGTGGACAATAGACCAGCCAATAGGAAACAGGTAGATGTTAGTCCAGCTAATAGGAAAGAGGTAGAGAATAACCCAGCCAATAGGAAACAGGTGGACAATAGACCAGCCAATGGGAAACAGGTAGAGGATAAACCAGCCAATAGGAAACAGGTGGACAATAGACCAGCCAATGGGAAACAGGTAGAGGATAGACCAATCAGGTTAGCTCTGCCCATTGTTGCCATGCTGTTCTCCTTTGATCTCGCTTACATAGTCCCAACACTCTATCACACACACATCATCTCAGTGGTCTGACTCCACCCCAGCTCTTTCCACTGACGCCACTTTGGCTTTAAAGAGCAGAATAATTATTCAGCTTTTAATGCTGGGTTCACGGTTTTACTAGCTGACTAGCTGATTTTAATAATAACTGTTAAAGTCTGATGATGACTTTGACCATGAGAGTGCGTTTGACAGAATGTTGGGACTCTCAGTGAAGGAGCAGAATCACACACTACACAGATTCCTTGAGAAGCCCTATTTCCAGTTAAACCCCTCCTCATCTGAGTTTTCCCAGCAGAAAGGACTCCCAAAGACCCGACCTGATCAGGGCTGTTGGGTTACCTGACAGGTGTATCTGAGCTCTCTGTGGAGCGCAGCGTTTAAGTGGCTAACAACCTGAAATACAGGTGCACTAACAGGTCACCACAGAGCTTCACCCTGAGCATGCTGGGAACATGGCTGCTTTAGGAGGAAGCTCCCCGATCAGAGATGACAGGAGGAAGGCTGTCCATGCAACCGGCCCGCTGTAGTAGGCATGAGAAGAGAATGTTACATCTCCCTCTCTGTAATCAGGACACAGAAACAGTATGATGAAACTCGTCCCGTTCTCACTTCATTGAAGAAAACAGAACTGGCTGGTTTTCATGTTTGGTTTTACATGAAAGATGGTGGACAGGTCTGGATCTGGGTTTCTCCTCAGCCTATAGACTTTTACTAGAATCAGAACTGCTGCTGTTCCAGTCCTGACCCCAATCCAGCTGTAGCCCTTTAAGATCTGTGGGAGCACCGGCTCGTTTCTATCTTTAACGTGTCAAACAGCAACCAAATGAGATAGATCAATAATTCTCTTTGCATATAAACCCAGAGGAGTAACACTAACATATCACACATTTAATGCATCGCACAGTAGTGTTTCCTTCCAGAAATATCCTTCCTTCTTTTGTAGAAATGTAGTAAAAAGTGCACACATCAAAAAAAAATATACTATAATATGATCGCTGCCTTTCACAGCACTTTCTCCTTTACATGTACGTGATCACATATGATGTTTCGTCTCCACAAAACCTATCGCGCTGCTTTATTGCAGGTCACAAGTCACACGTTGTTGTTTCAGCACGGTCTTCTGCAAACATTTGTATGCTCAAAAGCATCTGGCACATTTAGAGATTTGACTGCACTACTGCAAACAGTTTGTTTTTATAAACATGCCGTCTATGCAAATTGAGCACAATTTCATTTTATCTTCATTTTTGCCTTGGATGTTAGGTCAAATCCAGACCCTGCAGTGGTTTCAGTCCTGGTTCAGATGTTCCTCATATCTCCGTCTGCTACAGTCTGAAGAACACGCTCTCCTTTCTGAGGAAGTAACACATTGTGCGGTAATAAAGACGACTCTGTTAGATTTCCTCTTCACCGCTGATAACGCCCCAGTCTGCTCTGACCTCGCTGATTAACGGGACAAAGACAAACATTCAGCTAAGAGTGCACATGTAGACACAATCTGATCCTGACGGGGGCATCAGTAGTCAGGAGGGTTAGAGGTCAAATCTCTCCGATGTTAGGGAAGATTCCAGGTCTAAACGTTCCTGAGTGTCTGCAGCATCAGGCAGCAGTTTAACCCCTAAAGCAGAGCTAAGATTAACCCCAGGGGATAGTTCTGCTTGGTTTCTTTCTTCTGCTTATTTTGACTCTGTTCATGCTTAGAACCTGAATTTTAATATCAGAAAAATCTCTGTCCACCTTTTCTACACTCTCAGGCTGTTGGTGACCAAAAATGTCCCGCTGAAACCAGAAATGTAGGTCCCCACTATAAAAACATGCATTTATGATACCAGGCTTTTTTGCTGCTTCAAACTGACACTTCTTCCTGTTCCTCACCAAATGTCAGACTTGTTACCATATATGGGATTTCCTGGTTTCCTGTAAGGCTCTGTTGTTTATCTAAAATATTAATAATGCTTAAAAACCACAAGTGTTGCTTGCATAAGGGTTACATTTCTTCAAAATATTGCAAAACAGTGGGCCTCTAATTCGTTGTATTTTTATCACCATAATACGGTGGCCAAGAAGTCTCACACGAATGCAAATTTAAAACGCTTTGCAAAAAGAAAAAACACAACGACATTTGGGAGAAACACAAATACAAAAACTTGCTGCAGTGCATGAATACAAACAATCAGCGCCGCACAAGGACACATAAACTCGGCACAGCGCGGAGGCAACCAGATTCCACAACAGCACAAAAATACAACAACTTGGTGCAGCAGATGCAAATAAAAACTGCACTAGACAAAAGACTATAAGAACAGGAAATGTAAGATCCAAGAAACACCTTCTTAAAAGTTTAAAATGAGTAAACACTGGAGGTTAGGTTAAAGTGTAGAATAAATATCATCAAATAAAACTGAATTAAAATGAAATAAAAATAAATAATAGAAGGGGGCTGTAATGAGAATTAAAACCTTGTACAGGGAAACAGAAAGGCTTTTTGCCTATCACATTTTGCATATCCCCATCTCTCTCCCACTCTGTTTATGCCCACAGATCACCCCCCACCCCCCAACGCACACAGACACACACCCACACACACACACACCCATCCACACACCTACACACACACACACCCACCCCAATACACCCAAACATGCCTATACACACCCCACGCACACACATTTGTTTGATGTAGTAGTTCATATTGTTTCATATTTTGTGTTTTTGACAGTTAAATATCGGTTGATGTTCCCAAAATGGCATGAAAGGGTTAAAATTATAAGGAAATACATGTAAATGTAATAGTTATGATCAGGACCGAAGTTTGTCAAAAGATGTAATGGAGTGAAAGAGAAAAAAAAAAACATAGTTAATATTCTTATGGCACTTTTAGGGAACTGAACACTTTTTTGCACTAAGGGTGAAAGTTGGTGTATTTTTAAATAAACTCCCACTGCTCAAAAAATAGTAATGCAGAAAAATCTATGTTGTTGTCAATTACTGACATATCCAAGGCTTAATAACTCCCCCTGAAAACAAACAAAACAAACAAACAAACAAAACAAAACAAAACAAACAAACAAACAAACAAACAAACAAACAAACAAACAAACAGTTTGCACGTAGTATATAGAAAATATTTCACATTTAGTGTTTTTATCATTTTTTAACATGTGGGTCAGTTTTCCAAAATAGCATTAAAGCAGCGATGTCAGACTCAATCACAGCAGGGGCCAAATCCTGAATCTGAGTCTAACCTGAAGGCCTAACTGGGTCCAAATCTCCCATAAACTGTCAACCTCATCTTCACTGCTAAGGAATTACAGGGGAAAAAAACATAAGATTGATGATAAATGATTCTGAGATTAAAAAGAAGTCAAAAGTTAAAATCATGATTTTAACTGTTAAAGTACAAAATAAAATTCAAATTCACGAGTTTCAAAGGTCAAAATATGAGATAAAAATCGACATTATGAGTTTTAAATGTCAAAATATGAGACACAATAAAAAAATTAATGAGTTTAAGGGTTGATATTTGAGATGAAATAAAAAACATTAGTTTAAAAGGTAAAAAATGGAATCAATTTAAAAAATCATCAGTTTAAAATGTCAATTATGAGACAAAACAAAATTATGAGTTTAAAAAGTCAAAAGACGGTGCAAAAAAAGTTAACAATTTGAATCAAAAAGGTCAATATTTGGGATTGAAAGATATAATTAGGAGTTGAAAAGGTCAAGATATGAGAAAAAAATTCTAAATCAAAAGTTTGAAAGGTGAAAATATGAGATAAAATTCAAAATACTGAGTTATAAAGGTCCGAATATGAGAGGAAAATGTACGATTTTAAATCGAAGAGGTTAATATTTGGAATAAAAAGTCAAAGTTAGGAGTTAAAAATGTCAAAATATGACTAAAAAAAAATTTAAATGTGAATCTTGTTCAAAATATGAGATAAAAGTCAAAACCATAACTGTAAGTCATTATTGTGAGACTTAAATTACAAAATAAAAATACAAGTTTCTTTTCCCAGATTCCTGATTTTTAATCAGATCATTCTAACTCCTCCCTCTTTCTTATTCTTACGACCTACAGATATTTTCAATGGCATGGTTAAGTTTACATTGTTAAACTGGAGGAAATCTGCAGACCTCATACTGGTGAGCCAGTTACAATAAAAATATGAAATGATCTGGCGGGCCGAGTATAACTGTACCACTGGTCAGATTTGGCCCCCGGGCCTTGAGTTTGACACCCCTGCATTAAAGCGTTGAAATTATTTAGGAAATTCATGTCAATTTGACAGTTATGATCAGGACATGAAACATGCATAGGTAATATTTTTATAGCATTTTTTCAGAACACTTTTTTGTACGAAGGGAGAAACATCTACATTTTCTGGAGGGGTAAGAGAAAAAACATTTCCCATTTATGTTTTTGTTTCTGTGTAAAAATAAAAACTCAGTTATTTTTCTCCTCTTGATTTTATCAGGAACTCTCTGAAGAGCCAGGGCCAGAGAATTTAACCACCCATGGATTTTACAATGAGACGTCCTGATTTAGGAAACACCCAGTTTCACTATTACTGCTTAAAAACAGGGAAACACACCCTGGAAACTCTTTCAGACGGTTCTTATTAACATTTAGAGACGTTTCACACCAACAGGACGTGGAATGTTCTTCCATGGATGAACAGAGAGGAGAGTGGTCTCATTGCCTCACTTTAACTGTAAACCTCAGACCGGGCCGTCCCGGGACCTTCATCCAGACCCAGTCAGCTTTAGGGGGGTTGGCTCTTTGTTTACAGGGCGGCAGCCTGTCATTGGTGGATGAAAACTGCTCCTGTGTGTGACATGTAAATCTGTTTTTGGTGAAGGTTCAGACTTAATCTCGTTTATAAACACGTGTTCTTGAGCGTTTTGCTTTTTTTTAAATTTAATCTAATAATTCATTGTCAAAGGATTTTCTGTCCCGGGTCAAATGACTGATTCTCTGTTTCATGTGATTCTCACACTCAAGTATTTACTCCAATCTTTGATTTGATTTCATTACAGCCCAGAGGCCAGGATCTGGACCAGGAACGAGGTTTTTCTTTCTCATGGGAGTGACCACAGCGCCGTTCTTTCCTTCAACAATCAGCCGTCACCTGGAGCTGCCTTCTAGTAGATCCCGTCTGAGCATGGCAGACTCATTTTAGTCAGTGAATAATGGCACACAGGCTTTTATTTTGAAATGAGAAAATGTCAATGTAGAAAAAAGCTGTTCCACAAATACAAATAAAAGTCAAACAGCGGTCCTGAGAGCTTTAGATCGTTCATTTTTAAACTGGCAATCAAAAAAAAAAAAACAACAAAACAACAAACTTGCTTTAATTTGAAGTATCTAGAAAACATAAAACGTGTTTTTAATTTTCTGTTTTACCCATTTTTCATTGTTTCATTTTTCTGTTCTGATGAAAAAGGAATATGAAAAAATGGAGCTATAACATTCTTTTTCCCTATTTCTGTGAGCTGCTGCAGGTGTTGTGAAAAAAGAATGTTACATCCTTAATGTAGTGTTCTTTCTGGCAGTTGTATTTCCTGTTTAAAAAGAGCCCCAGAAATCCAAAGAAACTCTGTTTTTCTGTGTTTTTAATTGTTTTTGACAGAAAATGGAAAGATTAAGAAACAAAGAGCCAATTTCAGTTTCTGATAAAAATGTTAAATATGAATATAATCCACTATACTAACAGTACTTTTACCACTGACGTTATTTTAAAGCAAATAGGCCCGTTAATTTACTGTAAAACACTGTGGATGGCTATGTGGGCTTTCATTTTGACATTGAGGGCTTTTATTTTGAAAAGATCACCTTTCCTATCAGGTCACAGTATTTCCTGTTCCTTAAGTATTTCATTCAAACATTTCCATGATCTGTTTATCAGTTTGTCGAGACCAAACAGCCGGACCTTGGTCCAACCAAAAGAGGTGGTCTCGGTCTGGACCGAGTAGAACCACGGTCTGGTTCATGCCCAGTGTGAAAGCATTATTTTGAAAGGTTCGGACCTTGGTATCAATGACAGGAAGTTACGACATGACTACCGGCACAGGAAATCCATCGCCATAACAAAATGAGCCGCTGAAGAGCCCTCAACAATCTCACGGACTGAAATTAACCAGCAGCCTGGACAGGGTGGGCTAACGGTAGCAGCTTAACGTTACACGTTACATGGGGATTGTCCAAGCACGGAAAATTTCATAAAATTGTAGATAAAGCTGTACCTCACTACTGACAGCTCATCTTTTCAAGAGTTTTACAACACATACCTTCTCTCCTGAGTCGGTGTTGCAGTGACTCGCAGGATTGCATACTTTCTTCTCCTTTCCTGTCGACGACGATAAAGTTGTCGTCTAATGATAAAACTCATAAGACAAACTCGAACCAGCCTTATTCACAGCTCTTCAAGCCGTTGCTTTCGTAGTAGAAAACCAACAATATGATGGTGGGAATGACGATTTCATTCATTGTTTACAACATTCAAGACTCGCGTTATTCAACGTGTTGACATCAGACGCCCGCTGGCTGAATGACCAATCAGTGTAAACTACAAAGACGCTCAGACCACATAGCTGATGACGATATCACCTAGGTATGCCATGTAAAGTCTGTTAGTCCGTTTGCAATAATGACAGTGTGAAACCCAAACAGACCGAACCAAATGTATACAATGTAACAAAAACAGGGACCCTGGACTGGACTTTCAGGTGTGAAAACACCCTAAGACTAAAATTAAATATAGCTGCCAAACTTAACACCACTGACCCCTAGTGTTCTGTTCTTTCAATTTTCCTTTTTTTTCATCAGGTCATGGAAAAATAATAACAAATAAATAAAAATGAAATAGTGGCCTACATTCATTCATTTCTTTTTGGAAAATAAAGCAGAAAAATGAAAAATGAAAGAAATAAAAGCAGGAAATATGGAGTGATTCTTTATTAGAATTAGAGCGGCTCTAATGTACCCAGGGCAGCTTTTCCCATGATTTGCTTTCCTACTTTAAAACGAGAATATTGAAATAGCTTTAATTTTGGATTTATCATCTCAGAATAAAATTCTGTTAATCATTAAAGACACTGAGCATCGAACCCAGATTTTACAACCTGTGGTAGACCTGATCCTGAGAACCCTGAACTGCAACCTCAGATCTCAGGGGAGATCCAGGACACTGGGGTGTGTTCTGTTTCCTCACAGTGACAGACTACCTGTACAGGTGTGTCTCTGCCAGGTGATGTATCAGCAAAACACAAAGATGAGCGTGGCTGTGAGAGTGTTACTTCCAGAGTGACTGAGTTTGTCTGTGGGCAATGAGAAAACTCCGTTTTAAACCTTTAAATACAAATTGATTAAAATGGGCATCAAAGAAACTCCAACTGAATTACACACATACCAAAATCATATGATAAGAATTTGATAGTAAAATGTAGAATTATTGATCTAAACATGAACTAGGGCTGCAAGCAGCACTGAGGGCCCTCACACCCCGGGGCAACCAAAGGACTGTGGGAATAAATGGGTGTAAACAACCGGTCCTGTAGTAGAGCACAGAGAGCCTGCCGATCATCCTAGGACTTATTTATTTATCATAAAAACAGGACATTATATGGTGGAGATTCTTCCGCTTTCTTACAGTAGAGGGCACGTTAGCAAAAACATGATACACACATTTAAATGTGTAGAGGGGAGGAGCCTAATCATGTGAGATTTTTATTTTTTAAGATTTATTTTTGCCTTTATTTAATAGGACAGTGGATAGAGTCGGAAACAGGGAAGAGACATGCAGGAAATGGTGCCACGGGCCAGATTCGAACCCGGGTTGCCCGCGCATACGGCGCGCGCCTTAACCACTCGACCACCGGCGCGCCAATCATGTGATGTGATGTGATGTGATTTGATGCAAATCAGAAGTGTCTTATGAAAGTTACAGCGACTTCCTGTGAAACGGCGAGATAACAATGTTCGCTAATAAAGAAATGGGCCAATTGTGTCACTTCCTGTTGCCAGTAAGGGTGCTAAAGCAAAACGATAGAATTAACCTGCAGTAGAGAGGCAGACCTTGACACTACAAGTACAATTTGAAGGCATTTAAATGCTTGGTATGAGAGTTGCACATACTTCCTGTCAAACTGGCGAGATATCGAAATGCTCGCCATCGCCACTAAAACATCTTTCAATGAAACATCTCTGTGTTGTAGAGAATTATTGAGGCCTTTCTTTCAAAATCAGAGCTCAATAGGCTCAACAAGTGGAATGAAGATATGACCCATTTGTGTCACTTCCTGTTGCCAGTAGGGAGCACCATGATGAGATGTTTGCATGTGAGCTTGTTCAGTGTTATACCTTTGTATTACAACAAAAAGCAGAACATCACAGAATATTGTTTACTGATGTTATAATAGGTTCAAGTCATTTGGCACCATCAAAAATACCTTATTTTGAAATTGCGATGAAGCTGGTGGACTTCCTGTTGGGATTTGGGCATGAGTCCAAAGGCTTTTTTGTAGATCTTAAGATGACCCATATGCAGACCAAAAATCATAAGCCTGGACTGGATAGTATGCAGGGGCTGAATCTTTAAAGTGAAAATTAAGAAAAAACAATCCATATCCTGCTCTATATCCAGAAGGGGGCGCTGTAGCAGAGTAATGATATTGATGAATGAATGTGTTCAGGATCAATGTGTGATCATCCCTATGAAGCTTGGTGATGACTGACAATAGCATAAACTGTTATGAGGCATTATTGGTGAATTTTCACTGCAACAAAGGACGTTTAAGTTTGGGCTGCAGTCACAGCGCCGCCCTACAGTAAAGCTCACAGTTCTCTCAACGTGAGACCTCCAGGTTGTCTATGAACAAGAACATTCAAGAGTCAATCAGATGAAATGTCTTGGACTGTGCTGTTAAAATATGAAACTTGTGAAAAAAAAAAAACCCAGCTAAATTTGACTTTTAGCTCTTTTTAGTGCACTTCCTGTACATTTTTGAGAATGACCACAAGAAACTTTTCCTATCTCAGGTTTGGGGCTCCAGCAGAATGAACCTGCACAAGTCCACCAAAAGTACTTTAGAGCCTCAAAAAGAGGTTCTACTGACTCTAGGTCAGTGCTAGGGTCCTCACTGACTCTAGGTCAGTGTTAGGGTCCTCACTGACTCTAGGTCAGTGTTAGGGTCCTCACTGACTCTAGGTCAGTGCTAGGGTCGTCACAGAATCTAGGTCAGTGCTAGGGTCCTCACTGACTCTAGGTCAGTGCTAGGGTCCTCACTGACTCTAGGTCAGTGTTAGGGTCCTCACTGACTCTAGGTCAATGTTAGGGTCCTCACTGACTCTAGGTCAATGTTAGGGTCCTCACTGACTCTAGGTCAGTGCTAGGGTCGTCACAGAATCTAGGTCGGTGCTAGGGTGATCACTGACTCTAGGTCAGTGCTAGGGTCCTCACTGACTCTAGGTCAGTGTTAGGGTCCTCACTGACTCTAGGTCAGTGTTAGGGTCCTCACTGACTCTAGGTCAGTGCTAGGGTCGTCACAGAATCTAGGTCAGTGCTAGGGTCCTCACTGACTCTAGGTCAGTGCTAGGGTCCTCACTGACTCTAGGTCAGTGCTAGGGTCGTCACAGAATCTAGGTCAGTGTTAGGGTCCTCACTGACTCTAGGTCAGTGCTAGGGTCGTCACAGAATCTAGGTCAGTGCTAGGGTCCTCACTGACTCTAGGTCAGTGCTAGGGTCGTCACAGAATCTAGGTCGGTGCTAAGGTCCTCACTGACTCTAGGTCAGTGCTAGGGTCCTCACTGACTCTAGGTCAGTGCTAGGGTCCTAACAGAATCTAGGTCAGCGCTAGGGTCCTCACACACTCTAGGTCGGTGCTAGGGTCCTCACTGACTCTAGGTCAGTGTTAGGGTCCTCACTGACTCTAGGTCAGTGTTAGGGCCCTCACAGACTCTAGGTCAGTGTTAGGGCCCTCACTGACTCTAGGTCAGTGTTAGGGTCCTCACTGACTCTAGGTCAGTGCTATGGCCCTCACAGACTCTAGGTCAGTGTTAGGGCCCTCACAGACTCTAGGTCAGTGTTAGGGCCCTCACTGACTCTAGGTCAGTGTTAGGGCCCTCTCAGACTCTAGGTCAGTGTTAGGGTCCTCACAGACTCTAGGCCAGTGTTAGGGTCCTCACAGACTCTAGGTCAGTGCTAGGGTCCTCTCAGACTCTCGGTCAGTGTTAGGGTCCTCACAGACTCTAGGTCAGTGCTAGGGTCCTCTCAGACTCTAGGTCAGTGTTAGGGTCCTCACACACTCTAGGTGAGTGTTAGGGTCCTCACAGACTCTAGGTCAGTGTTAGGGTCCTCACAGACTCTAGGCCAGTGTTAGGGTCCTCACAGACTCTAGGTCAGTGTTAGGGTCCTCTCAGACTCTCGGTCAGTGTTAGGGTCCTCACAGACTCTAGGTCAGTGCTAGGGTCCTCTCAGACTCTAGGTCAGTGTTAGGGTCCTCACACACTTTAGGTGAGTGTTAGGGTCCTCACAGACTCTAGGCCAGTGTTAGGGTCCTCACAGACTCTAGGTCAGTGTTAGGGTCCTCACAGACTCTAGGCCAATGTTAGGGTCCTCACAGACTCTAGGTCAGTGTTAGGGTCCTCACAGACTCAAGTCAGTGTTAGGGTATTTGTGTTGCTGGTCTGGTGCCGTGACCCCTCAGCCTGGTTGCCATGGTGTGGATGGCCTCATGTTAAAGCTCCAGGAACATTGAAAAGGTTCCATCTATCTAATTTCCTCCATCAGAGACTGAGTTCAGTGTTCCTCTGCAGTTCACTGAGTTTTAGAGCAGAGATGTTCCTACTGTTAATAAAATCAGTTTAATTTAAAGATCACATGTATTTAATGACATTACTAGAGCTGCTTTAAGTGAAGGCTCAGCTCTGTTTAATATTCAATCTGGAGTACTGACATCTTAATCTAACCTGAAGCTGCATACTGGCTCTGTGTCTTTAACATGTAATGTAAACAAGGGAGCGGCGTCACAGCTCCATTTCCTGTCTCTGCTCCTAAAACTGCTCTGTGACCCCGTGACCCCGCTGTCGTCACTTACTGTTTACTCTGTCAGACTCTTAGAAGAGGCCGAAACACAATGAGAACAATGTCAGAGACACAAACAGATCTCATCTCCTGGTTCTCTGCAGGTCCAAATGTCTCAGTGTGGTCTATTTGTCCTTTTGGTGATAGTGACAGCTCTTTCTTGGTTTGGTATTTCTCATTTCAAACTCTAAATCCGTTTGCGTGTTAATAATCTGACCTGGGAGCTCTGTCAGATGGATCTGTCTGATGGAGGCTGGGTAGTCTCTCTGCTTGGTGAGGTGGCGTCCACACTCACCGATAGAGCTGTGGGAGAATTCTGGGGTTAACTGTCCCATCCAAGGACACATCAGCATGTGACCGCAGGAGCTGGGGATCGAACCCCCGACCTTCTGATTGACAGAGCGACTCTAGGGAGGATCCACAGTGGTCTGAATCCACCAGGCAGCAGTTCTTTCCTTTCTGTCTCTGCTCAGTATATTTGGGTTATTTTAAGGTGAAAAGTGGAAAGTAGAGATTCTAGACTCAGAGACATTTCAGCGTGTGGAGGCGGCATCATGGAGGAGACAGGGACTCTAACATCACAAACACAGCGCTGATCACACGCTAACAGCTAACACACAGATGACGACACACTGCTGTAATTAAGGAGACGATATCTGATTAATGCATGGACGCCGGCTCATTTCTGAGGCTGCCAAGAATGATTTTAGAGACGCCTAATGTTCTTCTGAGAATCCAGGGGCGTTCCTGCTCCTCTCTGAGGAGATTTTATTTTCCCTGAGAATCTAGAAGCGTTCCTGCCCCTCTCTGAGGAGCGCTCCTGTTCCTCTCTGAGGAGATTTTATTTTCTCTGGAGGATCCAGGAGGGTTCCTGCTCCTCTGTGAGGAGGTGTCTGAATAAATAGACTTGTCATCCCTCCAGCACTATTAGATTATTGTTATCACAGTGACATTATGAAAGCTGAGGACTGGAGGTGTGATCTCCTTTAAATAGCTCTCATTACAATGAGATGAAATTCAATTAGCTAAAGCTAGCGCCATCAGCTCAGCTCCTATCAGTACAGATAATTCAATCTTTGATTTCATCACCGTATGGCGACGTTCATTCAACAACATTTGGACCAGGGAGAAGACTCTCAGTTCCAAAGGGTCACAGTCCTCTGCTCCAGCGTGGGTCGGGGTGTTTATAGCCTAACCCTAGCACACATTTCCACCAAAATCAAGGAACAGGCTGTTTCCTAATCAAAGTTAAAAACAAAAAGCAAAACAAAACAGGGGAAGCTGACGTGGCTCTTCAGACAGCTGATTTTATGTGAGTAAAAACAATAAACAAAACCAAAGAAAAAAAGCACAAACTTTTTTCTGTTTTCATTTTCCAGAAAGAATGGAGATTAAAGGGTTAAGTACGGTGGCCCTGAAGGCCAACAGGAAATAAATATTTCAAAAGCGCAAAATACATTTCACAAAACACAAAAACATTTCACAAAACACAAAAACATTTCACAAAACACAAAAACATTTCACAAAACACAAAAACATTTCACAATACACAAAAATATTTTCACAATACACAAAAACATTTCACAAAACACAAAAACATTTCACAATACACAAAAATATTTTCACAATACACAAAAACATTTTCACAATACACAAAAACATTTCACAATACACAAAAATATTTTCACAATACACAAAAACATTTCACAATACACAAAAACATTTCACCGATCGCAAAATACATTTCACGAAACCGGAAAGGGTAGGACCATGGTACTTGTTTGTGATTGGCTAAACCCAAGTCTGTCCGGCATCAGTCATTTTTCATTTCCTGTTTATACTTCTTACCGCAATAGCCGAGCGAGCACGAAATTTCAAGTGTCTACCGGCATGGAAGAGGAACTTGAGTTGATAGCGGAATACGTCAACAAGGGAAATACATATAGTGTGATTCTTGATATGCTCTCCTCGTATCATGACATACACATTTCAGTTGGAAGCCTAAAATCGCGCTTAAAGTGTCGTGCCAAAAGAAGTACCCCCGGTAGGATTTGTATCCCCCTGCCGCCTTTGCCGAAGGAGCTGACTATCGACTATCAGGCGTAGATTTCGCATTCACATTCTTTTATTGTCATTTTTATTCACTGAGGCGAAATCTACGCCTGATAGTCGATAGTCAGCTCCTTCGGCAAAGGCGCAGATACAAATCCTACGGGTACTCTTTGGCACGACACTTTCAGCGCGATTTTAGGGTTCCAATTGAAATGTGTATGTCATGATACGAGGAGAGCATATCAAGAATCACACTATATGTATTTCCTTGTTGACGTATTCGCTATCAACTCAAGTTCTTCCATGCCGATAAACACTCAAATTTTGCGTTGGCTCAGCCATTGCGGCAAGAAGTGTAAACAGGAAATGATAAATGACTGATGCCGGACAGACTTGGGTTTAGCCAATCACAAACAAGCACCATGGTCCTACCCTTTCCGGTTTTAAGAAATGTATTTTGCGATCGTGAAAATGTTTTTGTGTTTTGTGAAATGTTTTTGTGTATTGTGAAATGTTTTTGTGTATTGTGAAATGTTTTTGTGTATTGTGAAATGTTTTTGTGTATTGTGAAATGTTTTTGTGTTTTGTGAAATGTTTTTGTGTATTGTGAAATGTTTTTGTGTTTTGTGAAATGTATTTGTGTTTTGTGAAATGTTTTTGTGTTTTGTGAAATGTTTTTGTGTATTGTAAAATGTTTTTGTATTTTGTGAAATGTTTTTGTGTATTGTGAAATGTTTTTGTGTTTTGTGAAATGTATTTGTGTTTTGTGAAATGTTTTCGTGTATTGTGAAATGTTTTTGTGTTTTCTGAAATATATTTTGCGCTTTTGAAATATTTATTTCCTGTTGGCCTTCAGGGCCACCGTAGTTAAGTGTTTTTATCTTCATGCATTAAGAAAAAAAATGATGAACTGTTTTTCTCTCCTTCTTGTTGTTTTGTTTTTAAAAAAGGAAATTAAGAAAAATTTCATTTTTCATCTTTCATCATTTTTGTGTGAATGATATAAACAAAGTTCAAAGAACAGAACACTGGTGATGTAACATTCTTTTCCACAACACCTTCATCAAGTGGAACAAAAAGGGGAAAAGAATGTTACATCACCAGTGTTCGTTTCATGGATCTTTCTATTTTGATCGGAACATGGCTGGTTGGTGCTGGTTGGTGATTGTTGAGGCTGGTTGGTGCTGTTTGGTGATTGTTGAGGCTGGTTGGTGCTGTTTGGTGCTGTTTGGTGCTGGTTGGTTCTGGTTGGTGCTGGTTGGTTCTGGTTGGTGCTGTTTGGGGCTGGTTGGTGCTGGGCTGCTGTTTGGTGCTGTTTGGTGCTGGTTGGTTCTGGTTGGTGCTGTTTGGTGCTGGTTGGTTCTGGTTGGTGCTGGTTGGTTCTGGTTGGTGCTGTTTGGGGCTGGTTGGTGCTGGTTGGTTCTGGTTGGTGCTGTTTGGGGCTGGTTGGTGCTGGTTGGTTCTGGTTGGTTCTGGTTGGTGCTGGTTGGTGCTGTGTGGTGCTGTTTGGTGCTGGTTGGTTCTGGTTGGTTCTGGTTGGTGCTGTTTGGTGCTGGTTGGTGCTGTTTGGGACTGGTTGGTGCTGGTTGTTGCTGGGCTTCTGGTTGGTGCTGTTTGGGGCGGGTTGGTGCTTGTTGGTGCTGGTTGGTGCTGTTTGGTGCTGGTTGGGCCTGGTTGGTGGTGGTGGTGGTGCTATTTGGTGCTGGTTATTGCTGGTTGTTGCTGGTTCAGGCTGGTTTGTGCTGTTTTTGGGCTGGTTCGTGCTGTTTGGGGCTGTTTGGGGCTTTTCTAAGGTTTTCTGGAGGAATAATTTTTCAAATTAAGACATAAAAGATAGAATTATAAATAATCACAAAAGCCACATGTGGCTCTAGAGCCACACGTTGAGTATCACTGTTTTAGAGCAACATATGGTTCCATCCAGACAACTTCTCTTTCAGGGAAGGCCTTGTCTATTTCAGTAAGACAATGCTAAACCACAGACCACATCCATCACAACCGCATGGCTTCACAGGAGAAGAGTCCTGGTCCTGAACTGGTCTGCCTGACTGTCTTTCTGTCTCTTCTCGTTCCATCAGGCAGCAGTCTAAGCCCCTAAGATCTTTAGGACCCTCCTGTGGGGGGGGCTGTGATCAGCTGATGTTTGGGCCCCATGGCGCACTGTAGCCCCCACCTCTGTTTTTCAAAGAAACATTTAAACCTGGGTGAACGAGGCATCATGGAGGTGTGGGTGTTTATTCAGAGCAGGTACTACAGAGGAAACGGGCCCATTCTTGTTCCATGTGAACTCCTCCTATTGTTGTTATAACGGGGCAGGGGCGGGGGTCCTGACCTGTGGGTGTGGTGTAGCTGCTGTAGACGGCCCAGAGAGAAAGGTGAGAGAGGAAAAACAGGAGATCCTCACCCACAGAGCACGGCCCCATCTGAGCTGAACGCCCAGATTATTCTAACTCCACCTCTGACCAGTCATGTTTACATCTGCTGATAATCAGATCAATTAGATTTATGCACAAGCTAATATGCTAGCATGCACATTTCAAATGTGTAGAGACAAGGTTCAAACCTGAGCTTTATAGAGCACACTGTCCTCTACACCGCTGGTCTATGCAGCAGGGTCCGTCTATGTTCTGGCAGATCCATTTCCTGGTTGAAACCAGACTCAAAAAATGGGAGAAACTCTCATTATTAAGTTTTTCATTTTTGACTAAAAAAGGAAAAAAAATGGAAAACAAGTTGTTTTTCTTTTTTTTATTTTGGTCACAAAAACACAAAAACAAAATAACATTTTCTTAAAAAAGGTGAGCTTTTCAAAATAAAAGCCTCCATGTCAAAACAAACGCCATCCATTAAATTTTACAGTATAATAATAGGCAAAAATGCTCTATATACAATGTATGATAAATAATGCAAATTGTTAAAATACTGGCAATTTAATGGACTGTAATGTTATTACCTTTATGTAAAATCTTTTATTCTTATTTTATATATATATATATATACACAAACACACACACACATACCTGTGTATCAATAGATAGATAGATAGTACTATTATCATACTTTAAAAGACAATAGATGGCTCTTGTTTGTCACGGAGGCTTTTATTTTGAAAAGCCTTCCTCTCCCAATGGGTCACATGACTTTCTTTTTCCCTTAAGTATTCAATTAAATCAAGAAAACAAAATAACAGAATTGAAAAAACAACAACTGGACCTTTTTTTTAATGTTAATTGATTTTTGTTTTTGTCACCAAAATGAAAATGGAAAAACTTGTTTTTCCCATTTTTTTCCATCTGTGGTCGAAAAAATGGAAAAAAAATGGCTTGTTTTTCCATTGTTTCCATTTTTGGCCATAAATGGAATAGCGAGAGTTTCTCCCATTTTTTTGCGTCTGGTTTCAACCAGGAAATGGATCTGCCAGAAAATACACGGACCCTGCAGCAGTATTACAACAATGAAGACGTTACAGGTAGCTAATGATGCTTTGAGAATAATTCTTAGATTACCTAGATGGGTGAGTGCCAGTCACATGTTTGTGACCAATCATGTGTCCACATTTTACACTACTGAGAAATGTTATCTACATATATGGGTGGATGATTTGGCTCAAACATGGTTCAAAAGTCCCTGTGTTTGATTCCTGGTTGTTGGTGGACTGTGATTTCATCCCTTTGCTGCTAAAACATAGATTTACAAATTCAACATGCATGAGTTTTTTTATCCTTTTTTTTTTTTTTGACACATCTTTATTGCTCTAAGTCCTCTTCCTTTTCTAACAGAGGATAAAATCCAAACACATCTTAGTAAAATAAGGCCCATGTTGTACCAGAGCCTGACTGTTTGGGTCTAAAAACATGGAGACTGTATGAACAAGCAGAACGGTTCCTCGCTGACTGACATGGCCTTTTTGTTTCTTCCTCCTGTTTTAGGTTTTTCCCAGAGGAGATGAACAAAGACATGCAGGAACACTTTGGGCAGGATTTGGACTAATTATAACCTCCAAGCTGCAGCTGCAGCACACAAACATTTACACAGCCTTCCTCCACTTCACTTTTTACCAAAATGAGCAACAAAATGAAGTTTGAGAGTAGAAAATGAGCTGGAGGAATATCCTTTAACCAGCAGGATTTAACAGGGACTCAGTAACATTAAGAACAAAGTCAGAAATGTTTTTAGAGCTGTTGATCCTTCTTCATGAGGGTTATAGACCCGTTTAGACCCTCTGTAGGTGTGCTGCAATACCCCGTAATTACACCTCAGCATCCCTGAAATACTACCAGCATGTGCTAATGCTTGAGTCCCGGTCTCTGCAGATATCCGAGGCCTCAGAGTTCAGCAGAGATGGTGACTGAGGCTACATGGACAAGGACTAAAGACAGAAACTGAACCCTCAGAGTGGCTGCAGGTTGGCCAACAAACACCCGAGGTTTCACAAGAAAGACCCTGATCTGAGTCCACCAGATCACAAAGCCTGTCTATTTAGTCAAGTGTTCTGTGCTAAGGGCTCTGAGCCTGAGTCCCAGTCAACAGGTGGACTTGAGCACGATTCATGGGGATTCAAGGAGGATCCAGGAGAAGTGAACACCAGCGTGCTAGAGAACAGGGTACTCATCAGTGAAGTTATAAAGTCCACTCTAGTGGTCTCCTGACCTATAAGAACCCTGGTATCCTCTCAGCAGGATCCATTTCTCCTCTGAGCTGACGGTCGCTGTGGAAGGAGAAGTAATAAAAACTTCCACAGCAGCAGGATGGACTACTCTCCACACAGAGCAGAAACTAATGTTGAGCTGAGTGGTGGCCATGGTTCTCTCTACTTGTCTTCTTATTGGTGGTTTTTCAAACTACTTCATTCATAGCACCTACTGGATCAGACTGGCTAATACGCCAGTGATGCTGCTAATGTACGTAAGGACCTGAGGAACATCAACATAACATGCGTTATTGGTAGAAAATTTCATAGATATTCAGCTGTCAGATTAAAATGATGAAGAAACAACAGAAATTTGAAAAGAAATAACTGTGCATGAAAGATTTATTGTTAAAATCTGGTCATGAAAGACATTTCATTTGAGTATATATTCTAACAAACTCTAAAAAAATCTTTTCCTGGTACAAATCGGTAAATTGGATTACATTTAATCACAGATTCTCAATTTGAATCTCAGTAAGAATTCTAATGTTTATGTCAGAATTCAGACTTTGATCCCATGATTCTGACTTTGATCTGAGAATTCTGACTTTGATCTCATATTTCTGACTTTGATATCAGAATTCTGACTTTAATCCCATAATTCTGACTTTGATCTGAGAATTCTGACTTTAATCCCATAATTCTGACTTTGATCTGAGAATTCTGACTTTGATCTGAGAATTCTGACTTTGACCTTAGAATTCTGACTTTATTCCCATAATTCTGACTTGGATCTCATAATTCTGTCTTTGATGTCAGAATACTGACTTTGACCTGAGAATTCTGACTTTGATGTCAGAATTCTGACTTTAATCCCATAATTCTGACTTTGATCTCAGAATTCTGACTTTGATTTCAGAATTCTGACTTTAATCCCATAATTCTGACTTTGATCTGAGAATTCTGACTTTGATCTGAGAATTCTGACTTTGATCTCATAATCCTGGCTTTGATCTCATAATTCTGACTTTGATCTCATAATTCTAACTTTGATCTCATAATTCTAACTTTGATCCCATAATCCAAACTTTAATCTCATAATCCTGACTTTAATCCCATAATTCTGACTTTAATCTCATAATTCTGACTTTAATCTCATAATCCTGACTTTAATCCCATAATTCTGACTTTAATCTCATAATTCTGACTTTAATCCCATAATTCTGACTTTAATCTCATAATTCTGACTTTGATCTCATAATCCTGACTTTAATCCCATAATTCTGACTTTGATCTCAGAATTCTGACTTTGATCTGAGAATTCTGACTTAGATCTCAGAATTTTTTGATCTGAGAATTCTGACTTTGATGTCAGAATTCTGGCTTTGTTGTTATAATTTAAGAAACAGTTGACTCAAAAACATGTTTCAGTGTCTATGTGTTTTTCTGTATAATCTGGATGTTCTCTGATGGTTCAGGCTTTTGTTCAGTGGTAGCAGCGTTATTTAAAGATCTTATTGTTGTTGGTTTCCTTGAAAAGGTCTTCCCCTCAGCATTTTCTGCCCCCCCAAGCAGAGTTTAGAGGTTGTGTAGCAGCGGTGAGTGTTGGAAAAAGCTGTCCTCTGTGTTTCCTGTTCATGAAGCCTGTATGCACTCTCTCTATGGAGAGAAGGTCACCAGATGAAGAACCAATCCATGAGAGCGCTGACTGTTCTCATCAGGATCAGAGAACGTCTACACAGACACCAGTCATTTCAGTGTGGAGAGAGTGTCATCATGACGTCTGTCAGCAGGGATATAATAATAATAATAATAATAATATCCTTCTGCTGTCTGATGGTCCCTACGGTCACACCTGTTAATCACATGGGGCAGTGGATCAGCTCTTTATCCTCACAGAGCTTCTTGAGGAATTTTGTGGACTTGGAGGGGGTATACGAATGTGTTCCACGGGAAGTCAGAGGGGGGACTGCAGGAATATGGGGTCCCTGGGCTGCAGTAGGCCTGTATGACCAGAGCAGGAGCGGTGTTTGCTCTCTCAGCACAGAGTCAGACGTTCTTGCTGTGTCGGCCTCCCCCGGGGCTGTCGCTGGTTCTGTTTGGGATTTTCATGGACAGGATCTCAAGGTGCTGCCCGAGGGAGGAGAGTTCCTGGTTTGGTGTCCTCAGAGTTTCAGCTCTGCTGTTTGCAGATGATGTGGCTCTGTTGGCTCGGTCCATCCGTCAGGCCGTCGGTCCATCGGTCCGTTGGTCCATCCATCTATCCATCCCTCCATCCGTCAGTCCGTTGGTCCTCCCATCCATCCATCCATTCATTCATCCCTCCATCTAACGGATGGAGGGATGAATGGAGAGACGAACAGACAGATGCACAGATGGACAGATGGAGGGATGGATAAATGGATGGATGGATGGATGGATGGTGAATTCTAATCAGGAAGTCCACCATTTTCAACCAAAGTGTACAATTATTATTATTATTATTTTTTTTTTAAAATTTATTTATTTATTTTTTTGGGCCGTTTCCAGGGGTCCTTTAGGGATAAACTGTCCTAGAGGGTCATCCAGTCTAGCTGAATTTTGGTTTACAGCTAGAAAAACCTGACAGATAAAAAGTCATGTAGCTTTTATTCAAAACTCAAAGGGTGGTGCCATGCGGTCCAGGAAACTGATTTTTTCTGAAACAGATGTTATTCTTGTAAAGTTGACCAGATCTGCAGAAATTAATGCTGTGAAACATCCTTTAGTGTTCCCATGGTATCTTTTAAAGCTCACAGGTCTGACAGTAAAGTCATTGCCATGGCGACCCATTATTTCCCATGAAACAGGAAGTATTTTTTTCAGGTGCTGAACATTCTTGTGGAGCCATGAACTTGATGGAAAAATAAACAGCAAGAACCCAGGATGAATGACATGGCTTTTGTTGGTGGGTGTGGCTTAATAGCTCAATAGCGCCCCCTACATGTTTTTTTGAAAATCAACCCCTATAACATATTCAGTTTTAGATTTTAAAGTTTGGTATGAATGATTGTGGCATGCTAACTGGAAGATCAGATTTGAGCAAAAATGTATGAAGAGGTTCAAAACATCATATTTTAAAATTCTCAATTAAAAAAAAAATTCTTCCAGTACAAAGTTAAAAAATCAAATTTCTATTGCCTTTTATTTTATTTTATTTATTTATTTTAGTTTTTTCAATATCCATCACAATATTATAAAAAATGTAAGATTGATGTTAAATGATTTAAAAATGATTTTAACAGTTAAAGTACTAAATAAAATTCAAATTCATGACTTTCAAAGGTCAAAATATGATATAAAATTATAAAATCATGAGATTTCAATGTCAAAACGTGATAAAATTAAAAAACCATGAGTTAAAAGGTCAATATTTGAGATAATATTTTTAAAAAGCATTAGTTTAAAAGGTCTAATGGAATAAAATTTTAAAAAATAATGAGTTTAAAATGTCAAAATATGAGATTAAAAAATTAACAATTTGAATTGAAAAGGTCATTATTCGGGATTATAAATTATCATTAGGAGTTGAAAAGTTCAAGATATGAGAAAAAAAATCAAAATCAAAAGTTTTAAAGGTGAAAATACAAGATAAAATTCAAAATACTGAGTTATAAAAGCCCAAATATGAGATGAGAATGAACAATTTTAAATCGAAAAGGTTAATGTTTGGGATTAAAATTCAAAGTCAGGAGTTGAAAATGTCAAAATGTAAGATAAAACTCTAATTCATGAGTTTAAAACGTCAAAATATGACTTAAAAATTAAAATGGTGAATCTAACTGGTCAAAATATGTATATAATATAAAAGTCATTAAAATGAAAATATTTATTTTCCCACATTCCAGACTTTTTATCAGATCATTCCAACCTTTCCCTCTTTATTATTTTATGACTTAAAACTGGTATTTTCAGCGGTATGGTTAAGTTGACATCACTATACTGGAGGAAATCTGCAGACCTCATACTGAGGGCCAGTTATAATAAAAAAAAAAATGACTGTAACTGTACCACGGGCCGGCTTTAGCCCCCGGGCTTTGAGTTTGCCCCCCCTGAACTAGAATGTTAGATTCTTTAGCAGACGTCTGTGTAACACTGCAGTAATCTCCATCAGTGTTTACGGCCCCTGCATTAGTCCTGATCCTGATCTTTTTGTGCTGTTCGCAGCTAAAGAACTGCATTCTTCCTCTCTCTGAGGTCGAACATGAAACCTCCTCAGTAAATAAAGGCTCTCATGCTGATGGCTGTGGTGGAGCTTTCTGATCTAACCGTCTCTCTGTGGGGGGTCGCAGCTCTTTAGAAAATGAAGCACAGTTTGATGGAGGTGGTTATTTTCTGCACTAATTACAGGAGTCTGCTTCATCACTTTGGTTTTATTTTGAAGGGGAAAAACACAGGAATGATTTGACTTTGAAGCAGCGTGAGTGGAGCGGTCAGAGACGCAGTCACAGATAGAGACGTCCCTCAGACAGCGGCCGTTGTTTTAAAAAAGATCTCTGAAGAGGGCTATGAGGGATTTTCTTGAAGATGTCCCCACTGACTCAGGATCCAGGGTTCAGGTGTGGGGATTAGAACCTGAAACGGTACAGCTGTTGTTCAGACAGAAGCTCAGCATTCAAAAGATAGAAACAACAGTACTCAGAGTTTACCACACAGCCAAACAAAATACACTACAAGCTAACGACGAATATGCTCAAACAAGCATCCACGTTTACATCATGAACATAAAGAGCTTCAACATCGTCACCAACCTGATGGAGATCCTTGAGAGCGAGCTGGTGTTTGACCTTACTGACCTCTCTGAGAGCAGCTGTGATCTACAGCTGCAGAAACCTGACAGTTTTCTTCTAATGAGGTGAACAATGGCTCTCAAGCAAACTTCAGATTCTATAAAAAGCTTTCTGAAGAGCAGGGAATCCACTACATCTGTCTGCCAAGCAGTACTTTCACTATGGATGAGAGTCATGGAGATGAATTCATCAGTTTATCGTGACGAACATTTGATACAATCAAATAAAGATGCATTCAGGAAAGAACACTCCAGGCGTGGAAGATCGCTGGATCCCAGTAAAGCTGTCAGAGCTCCAACAAGAAGGTCTGAGAAAAAACCCTGAGACAGAAAAGAAGGGACCACACCAGTCCTGGCTGAGATGGACCTCAGACTGGGCAGCGCCATCACTACTGGGCGGTAAGACAGGCCTAAAAGCATCATGATTCAGTGTGAATCAGATTTATCACGGACATTTAGACTTCCTACTGTTTGCAATGAACAAATCAAACAGAAGAAACTGAAACAGCTAAACACCACTAACGCTTCGACTGGTTTCTCCAAATCCAACACGGTGCGGGGACCCTGGCAGCAATGATCACGATGGCGTTGACCCTGGCGGTAATGATCATGGTCAGAGACAGCCGCTGACAGCAGACGGAGAGATCATCAGAACAATAATTAGAGTGACGCAGGAAAACACCACTCTCCAACATTTACTCCTCCACCGTATTATCAGACTGATGGTAAATAAACACTCTCCAATGGGTTTCCCAGCATGCTCTGGGACATCAGAGCCCAGCTGGCGTGTCTCCAGAAGGAGCTGATCCTCTGACCTCCTGAGAGACGTTCCTGAAGGACATCCTGAGACAAACAATGGCAGAGAACAAAGCTGCTGAACGGTTCCCACAGACACGTGGAACAATGAGAGCGGGGCGGGAGTGACAGCGTGCTCACAGAGAGCGCCGGCTCTTCTCACACTGCAGAGCTGACTCACGTAATCCACGTCAGCGGCTCTGTTTGCTCCTCTTCACAGCTGAGCGCCAAACGCTCGCAGGTTCAGGATGTTACAGAGCGCCAAACGATCGCAGGATCAGGATGTCACAGAACTTCATCTGCAGACATGCCTCCTAAAGTCAGAGGCTGACAGTCGTTTAACACCGCTGAGAATAATTCTCTCTCTGATCCTGTCACAGACAACCACAGTTACAAAAAAGCTGGGGCACTCTGTACAAAGTAAATAAAACCAATGACTGTCAAATCTCATAAACCCACATTTTATTCCCAACAGAGCATAAACAACATATCAGATGTTAAACTGAGACATTTCACCATTTAAGGAAAAAAATTAGCTCATTTTAAACTTGATAGCAGCAACACAAAAGGCTGGAAAAGTAAGAGGTACTAATGAAAAACAGCTGTGGGAGCATTTACAGCTAACGGGGTTGATTGTCAACAGGTCAGTCACATGACTGGGTATAAAAGGAGCATTTTAGAGAGACAGAGTCTCTCAGAAGTAAAGATGGGCAGAGGTTCATCAATCAATGAAAACTTGTAGAACAATTTCAGAAAAATATTCCTCAATATAAAATTGTGAAGACTTTGAATCTCCCACCATCTTCAGTCCATAATATCATCAAAGATTCAGAGAATCTGGAGAAATCTCTGAGAGCAAGGGGCAAGGCTGAAGGGGCCCCCAGGGGCCACTGCATTAAAAACAGGCATGATTCTGGACTGAAATCACTGCATGGACTCAGGAACACTTCCAGAAATCATTGTCTGTCAACACAGTTGGCCGTGCCATCCACCAATGACAGTTAAAGCTGGATCATGGAGAAAAGAAGACATATGTGAACAGGATCCAGAAACAGCGCCATCTTCTCAGGACCAAAGCTCATTTAACATGGACTGAGGAAGTATGGAAAACTGTTCCGTGGTCAGATGAAACCACAGATGCCGTGTCCTGTGGACTAAAGAGGAAAGGGAGCATCCAGCTTGTTCTCCTGGCTCAGTTCTAAAGCCTGCATCTCTGATGGTATGGGGTTGCATTACTGCCTATGGCGTGGTCAGCTCTAACATCTGGAAAGGAACTATCAATGCTGAACAGAGAGCGGTTTGAGAGCAAAATATGCTCCCATCCAGACGTCTCTGTCAGACCTTTCACCAACAGAAAACATTTGGAGCACGAGGGCTGTTAAGCTGCTAGAATCCTACATCAGACAAAAATGGGAGGTTTTAGTGGTTCTAGGGGTTTCAGTGGTTTCAGAGGTTTCAGAGGTTTTAGAGGTTTTAGAGGTTTCAGTGGTTTTAGTGGTTTCAGTGGTTTTAGTGGTTTCAGAGGTTTCAGGAGTTTCAGTGGTTTCCGGGGGTTTAGTGGTTTCAGTGGTTTCAGGGGTTTTAGAGTTTTTAGAGGTTTTAGTGGTTTAAGTGGTTTCAGGAGTTTCAGAGGTTTCAGTGGTTTCAGAGGTTTCAGTGGTTTCAGAGGTTTCAGTGGTTTCCGGGGGTTTAGTGGTTTCAGAGGTTTCAGAGGTTTCGGTGGTTTCAGTGGTTTCAGAGGTTTCGGTGGTTTCAGTGGTTTCAGGAGTTTCAGTGGTCTCAGTGGTTTCAGAGGTTTCAGAGGTTTTAGTGGTTTTAGAGGTTTCAGTGGTTTTAGTGGTTTTAGAGGTTTCAGTGGTTTTAGTGGTTTTAGAGGTTTCAGTGGTTTCAGAGGTTTCAGAGGTTTCAGTGGTTTCAGTGGTTTCAGAGGTTTCAGTGGTTTTAGTGGTTTTAGAGGTTTCAGTGGTTTCAGAGGTTTCAGAGGTTTTAGTGGTTTTAGAGGTTTCAGTGGTTTCAGAGGTTTCAGAGGTTTCAGTGGTTTCAGTGGTTTTAGAGGTTTCAGTGGTTTCAGTGGTTTCAGAGGTTTCAGTGGTTTCAGAGGTTTCAGAGGTTTCAGTGGTTTCAGAGGTTTCAGTGGTTTCAGAGGTTTCAGTGGTTTCAGTGGTTTCAGTGGTTTCAGAGGTTTCAGTGGTTTCAGAGGTTTCAGTGGTTTCAGTGGTTTCAGAGGTTTCAGTGGTTTCAGAGGTTTCAGTGGTTTTGGTGGTTTCAGAGGTTTCAGAGGTTTCAGTGGTTTCAGAGGTTTCAGTGGTTTCCGGGGGTTTAGTGGTTTCAGAGGTTTCAGTGGTTTCAGAGGTTTCAGTGGTTTTAGTGGTTTCAGAGGTTTCAGTGGTTTAAGTGGTTTCAGAGGTTTCAGTGATTTCAGGGGTTTCAGTGGTTTCTGGGGGTTTAGTGGTTTCAGAGGTTTCAGTGGTTTCAGAGGTTTCAGTGGTTTCAGAGGTTTCAGTGGTTTCCGGGGGTTTAGTGGTTTCAGAGGTTTCAGTGGTTTCAGAGGTTTCAGAGGTTTCAGTGGTTTCAGAGGTTTCAGAGGTTTCAGTGGTTTTAGTGGTTTCAGAGGTTTCAGTGGTTTAAGTGGTTTCAGAGGTTTCAGTGGTTTCAGAGGTTTCAGTGGTTTCCGGGGGTTTAGTGGTTTCAGAGGTTTTACGCCAGTTTCAGGCCGCATTTCGAGGTTTATAATTGGTCAGTGTATTTATATTTATAATGATTTTATTGTGAAATTAGAAATTCAATAAACATTTTTATACTTATGGTTTAAAAATAGAAAAAAAGATGAGATAAAACACTTAAGACGATTCAGATTAAATAAAGAATACAACAAACTGAAACGAAAAATAACTTATACTCAATACTCAATTTCTACCAGAAACCGCTGGAAGTAGAAATGTTTTTGGTAAACACATTTATTTGATTTATCTGAATTAGAACAACACAAAAAAAGCAGAAGAAAAAAGACAAAATTGACAAAATTTTACACAACACTCAAAAAATGAGCTGGATAAAATTGTTTTCACCCTCAACTTAATATCTGGCTAAACACCCTTGGGGAAGAAAAAACTAAAACAAATATCTCCCTATAACCATCAACAAGCTTCTTACACCTCTCAACTGGAATTTTGGACCACTCTTCTTTTGCAAACTGCTCCAGGTCTCTCAGATTTAAAGGGTTCCTTCTTGCAACAGCAGTTTTGAGATCTCTTCATATGTGTTCAATGAGATTTAGATCTGGACTCATTGCTGGCCACTTCAGAACTCTCCAGCTTTGTCTCCAACCATTTCTTGGTGCTTTTTGAGGTATGTTTGGAGTCATTGTCCTGCTGGAACACCCATGACCTCTGACCCAGACCCAGCTTTCTGACACTAGGCCCTACATTGAGGCCCAAACTCTTTTGATAGTCTCCAGATTTCATGATTCCTTGCACACAGTCAAGGCACCCAGTGCCAGAGGCAGCAAAACAACCCTATACATCCTTGAACCTCCACCATGTTTGGCTGTAGGTACTGTGTTCTTTTCTTTGTAGGCCTCATTCTGTTTTCTGTAAACAGTAGAATGACGTGATTTTCCAAAAAGCTCTACCTTAGTCTCATCTGTCCACAAAATGTTCTCCCAGAAGGACTGAGGCTTACTCAGGTCCATTTATGCAAACCCCAGTCTGGCTTTTTGATGTCTCTTTGTCAGCAGCGGGGTTCTCCTCGGTCTCCTGCCATAGTGCTTCATCTCATTCAGATGACCACATATGGTCTGAGCCAGAGCATGTAAGTGGAGTGGAGCGATGAGATTTCCCGCTCCTCGCTCACAGAGCTGTTTCTTGCACCCGCTTGTCCGCTCAGAGGGGATTCACGCTGCTCCACTCATTATCGCTCCACCTTCCACTCAAATTTCTTCCCGCTCCACTCCAATCACTCACCGCTCACTCAACGAAAACACGGAAGTGCATTACCATTACCATCTTCTTGGTTTCAGACACTGGGAAATACTGATGTTTTAAAAAAAATGACAATGGTGTTAATATTAGTATATCGACACTGTGCAGGCATCTCAAGTCTCTCGGATTATTCCGGCGGAAAGCCCAGTCTGACGCGCTGGATGTCGCTGTCTCTCTGCAGGAGCAGTGAAACCAACACGGGATGCTTCACAGATACAAATTCTTGCAGATGCATTCTGGGTGAGACACGCTTAAGACGCATGGTGTGAGCGGTACCGGAGCGAAATTGGAGCGGGGTGGAGCGCAAGATAAGGTGCTGGTCCAACTTTTTTGAAAAAACCGCTCCGCGCTCTGGCCAAAATCTTTCCACTCCACTCCGCTCACATGCTCTGGTCTCAGCTGACACTTTTGCACTCTGAGTCTGCAGGACAGCCTGAATGTGTGTGGAAGTTGACTGAGGATGTTTATCCACCATTCCAACTATCCTGTGTTGCATTCTTTTGTCACTTGTTCTCTTCCATCCACATCCAGGGAGATTAGCCACAGTTCCATGGGTTATAAACGTCTTGATTATATTACGCACAGTGGACAAAGGAATCTCAAGATCTCTGGAGATGGTCTTGAAACCTTGAGATTGTTCATATTTTTCCACAATTTTGCTTCTTAAGTCCTCAGACAATTCTGGGTTCTTCTTTCTCTGACCCATGCTTGGTGTGACACACACAGACACACAACACAAAAGCTGAGTCAACTTTTATACATTCTAACTGGCTTCAGGTGTGATTTCTAGATTGCCTGCACCTGTTACTGCCACAGGTGAGTTTAAATGAGCATCACATGCTTGAAATAAAATGATTTACCCACAGTTTTAAAACAGTGCCAATTATTTCGTCCAGCTCATTTATGAGTTTTGTGTAAAATTATGTCAATTTTGGCTTTTTTCTTCTGTTTTTGTGTTGTTCAAATGCACATAAATGAAATGTTCATATCCACTGACCCTACATGAGTCCTGGTTCTTGGTGTGGATGGGGGACATTCAGCCAAAGAGCCCCACAGCTGTGAGAGGAATGCTGAGTTTGTTTAGCTGTGGATGTCTTTCCAGAAGACTGGACATGACATCTGAGGGGACAGGCAGACTGTCGGGGTTATCTAACAGCCTGGAGAGATTCCTGTCATGGAAGTCCTCGTCCACCATCTCCTCCTCTGCTGCAGGTTCATGGAGGACTTAGGGCGTCTTCTTCTTCTCCTCTGTGAGAACCGGTGAGTGAGTCCGTCTCCATCGGAGCCCCTGCTGGTTCAGTGGGGAGCAGCAGCGTGATTCCCTCGCTCAGGAACACCGATCTGTTTTTAAGGTCAGAGAGGAGGATTCACCTTACAGTTATTGTCCTCTAAAAGAGGAGGGGGGCGCTCTCTGCATCAACAAACAGCCTGTGATCTGTGCATCGTCCCTGCTTGAGCAGATGTGTTAACTCAAATAAATACAAGGGAGAGTCCATTAAATCCAGATCTGCTCCGTCAGAGAGCCGCAGCTGGAGCGGAGCAAACAAATACCAAACAGATTCAAATGTCTAAAATTAACAAAAGTATTCTACAACTAAAAAAATAAAGAAAAAATAGTAGGTGAAAAACAAGTTCCTAAGTATGGAAAAAATACCAAACACGTTTCTACATATGAAAAAATACCAAACATGATTCTACGTACAAAAATATACCAGACAATATTCTACACCCGAAAAAAATACCAAACATAATTCAACATATGAAAATATACCGAACATGATTCTACGTACCAAAAAATACCAAAAATAATTCTACATATGAAAATATACCAAACATCATTCTAAGTACGAAAAAATGCCCAACATGATTCTACGTACGAAAATATACCAAACAATATTATTCACCCGAAAAAAATACCAAACATAATTCTACATACGAAAAAATACCAAACATACTTCTACGAACGAAAATATACCAAACATAATTCTACATATGAAAATATACCAAACACATTTCTATATACGAAAAAATACCAAACATGATTCTACATACGAAAATATACCAAACATAATTCTACAGACGAAAATATACCAAACATAATTCTAAGTACGAAAAAATGCCCAACATGATTCTATGTACGAAATTATACCAAACAATATTATTCACCCGAAAAAAATACCAAACATAATTCTACATACGAAAAATACCAAACATACTTCTACGAACGAAAATATACCAAACATAATTCTACATATGAAAATATACCAAACACATTTCTATATACGAAAAAATACCAAACATGATTCTACATACGAAAATATACCAAACATGATTCTACATACAAAAATATACCAAACATAATACGTTACATAATACGTATAAAAAAATACCAAACAATATTCTACACTGAAAAAAATACCAAACATAATTCTACATATGAAAATATACCAAAGATTATTGTACGTATGAAAAAAATACCAAAGATAATTCTACACATTAAAAAAAAAAAAAAATACGCAGTTAAAAATACCAAACAAAATTCTACATACGAAAAAAATTCCAAACACAATTATACTTGTGCAAAAATACCAAACATAATTCTACGTATGAAAAAATACCAAACACAATTTGACGTATGAAAAAATACCAAACATAATTCTACATATGAAAAATACCAAACATACTTCTACGTACGAAAACATACCAAACACAATTCTACATGTGCAAAAATACCAAACATAATTCTACGTATGAAAAAAATACCAAAGATAATTCTACACATTTAAAAAATACCAAAAACAATACTAGGCAGGTAAAAATACCAAAGATAATTCTGCGTATGAAAAAAATACCGAAGATAATTCTACACATTTAAAAAATAACAAAAAAACAATACTAGGCAGATAAAAATACCAAAGATAATTCTGCGTATGAAAAAAACACCAAACACAACTCTACATACGAAAAAATACCAAACATAATTCTACATATGAAAAAATACCAACGATAATTCTACGAACGAAAAAATACGAAAGATAATTCTACGCATTTTAAAAAAATATCAAAAACAATACTACACAGTTAAAAATACCAAACATAATTCTAAGAACAAAAAAATACCTAACACAATTTACGTGTGCAAAAATACCAAACATAATTCTATGCTATGCATAATGGTATGCTGTCACTTCCTCCCAGATTTTATAAATTTAAAAAAAATGTTTGCAGCGTATGATCAGGCGCTGTTACCTGCTGATTCAGAGTTTAATAGGCTTGTTTCTTCTTTTGGCTGAATGTGATACTTTTACATACGACAGATGTTTTAATTGGGCAGGACAGGCATTAACGGAGTGTTGGATATAAGAGTACCATCACTGAAAAAGTCCTCCCAAAGCAACTGCAAAATCTGATCAAAATCTTAAATATAGAGGAAACGTAAATACCCACATGATGGGTTTTGTTTTTTTACAATAGATTTTAACAGAATTTGATCAAATGTGTGGGTGTAGTCAGTAAACATGCTAGTTTAGCCTGTCCTCAGCAAGCAGTCACAATGTCAGAGAGCTAAAATGTCCAGCATGGCTATAAATGCATAAAAAGATAATTCAAATGAAAGGAAATTACAAACAACACCACACAGTGAACTGTGAAATGGATTTTCTATGAAGTTGTCTTTTAAAGCTGTGTCCTTTGCTCTGTGTCAGCACCCTCAGATTTAAAAATCACCTGTATTAATCAGTAAGTTTTTCCAGCTTTGACTCTGAGAATCCTCCGACCCCTCCTGTTAGAGAATGATTCAGGACTACAGTCACAGACTCAACACGTCCACTCCACCACAGATTTTAATAACCATCTTTTATCATTTTAGGTCTGATAGAAGATTTTAGGTAGGTTGTAGGGGTGGCTAACAGCTGAAGTAAAATAAAATGTCAACAGTGCTCAGCAGATGATTTAAATGGAAAAGCGTGACTGTGTCAGCTCCTTCAGACATCACCTCTATTTAGTCTGACAGAGTTGAGCAGTGATCCCAAAAACTCATTATATATTCCTTTTATTTCCATTGTTACCCACACTAAACCCAGCGTTTGGCCTGACCATGGTCAGGTTCCTCTGGCTACCTCCTTTAATCCTGTCAGGGTTATCTAGAAGGCTGGTAAACCCAGATGGAGACACAACTCCTCCCATCCTCTGTTTCAGCTTTTACCATCTTGTCTTCCACAGTGATAACGGATCGATTAATGGACCTGCTGATGATGCTGTTCAAACAGTCTGGGATATAAAGAGATCCTACAGAGCTCTGTGGTTGTTGAGCTGATTCTGGACCAGACGGCAGTGTTTCCACAGTCTGACGTTAGCATGTTTGAAGCAGAGCAGCTAGCGTGGCCCCTACAGGTGAGATATCATCAGTTTAAATCAGGTGTTTCTCTGCACTGACGACACAGAGGCGATACCATCACTGTCTGACAAACAGAAGCAGATGTCTGAGCTGTGAGCTCCCAGTGAACTGAGCTCTGCAGCAGAGGTGGAAGGCCTGGTCCAGTCTGGTATGGCGGTGCCTAAGGCTCCTCAGGAAAGACACATGACCAGGCTTTTAAACAACCCACAGCAGTCATAAGTGCATTTAGATTTGAGAAATTAACAATTATTGTTTGAAATGATTTTCAGATGTTTACTGACATTTTTTTTTTTTTTTAAGTACAAGATGATAATTTTACAGTTTTCTGCCTGTCACCAATCACCCTGAAACTGTTATTCCCTCTCCCATCACCTTAAGCTTGTAGAGAAGGGGTCATATGTTAAGTTTAAAAACTGAAGAGACAGAGGGTCCTCCTGCTTAACTCCCTTACACAAATGAATCATTTGAGTAGATCCTGTCTCCTCCGTCTTCATCTAAGTGATACAGCTGTCGTATGAACAGGCAATCAGTCTCCTGAGCAGCTGATTGATGCCCCCCTCTCCAAGATCTCCACCATGTGCTCGTGGCAAACACTACTGAATGCCTTGGGAGGTCGATGAAGACTCCAACAGTTGGATTAGACTGTTGATGATCGCCAGATTTTACGAACAGTCAGGGGCCTCGATGAAGCCCCTTTATTGCCTTTATCGTGGGTGAAAAGGGCTTTGGCCAGGCACTCCACCGGAATGCTCGACAAGGCTTTTACCAACCCTATCACGATTGCCACAAATGAATGACATTCAGGAGTTTTAACACACACCCTTTTAGGGACCAAGATTGTTCTGCTCTCCTTACGAGAGCAGTGGAGAAAGCCACCTAGAAAGATACCATTCTACAGGTCAGCCAACTTTTGACCCCTGTATCCCACCGAAGCAGATCCCTGGGACCAATACTATCTGGACCTGGGGCTTGATCTTCTGCAACACCCAAATCACCTTCTGAGGTGACGCCAACATTTACACCATCCATGATCCTCTGAGCAGCTGACTCCTGATCCCTTTTAAGCCATGACTGAATCCCTTACGATGCACGACCATCACGCCCGGGTTGTGTGCTCACACTGTAAGATCTGACGGTCGTGCATGACCTGTGTGCTTACACTGTGCGACTGAAATTGGGATGAACTGTGACAGAAACCTGCAGAGTTTCCTTTTTAAAAAGTCTCACACGCCGAGAGTGAAGTGTTTCCAGTCATATTCTCTCTCTATCCCCCCTCTCTCTCCCTTTTTCTCTCTCTCACTGTCTCTCTCTGTCTCACACACACATAGCACCACCCTAAAGCACCACGCTAAATCAGAGGAAAATCACACAGTGTACACTCACCAATGGGAGACAGGTGAGACAAATGAGACACTGGGAGACAGGTGAGACAAATGAGACACTGGGAGACAGGTGAGACAAATGAGACTGGGAGACAGGTGGGTCAAATGAGACGTTAGGACACAGGTGGGACAAATGAGACACTGGGACAGGTGAGACAAATGAAACGCTGGGAAAGGTGAGACAAATGAGACACTGAAAGACAGGTGGGACAAATGAGACACTGGAAGACAGGTGAGACAAATGAGACACTGGGAGACAGGTGAGACAAATGAGACACTGGGAGACAGGTGAGACAAATGAGACACTGGGGGGCAGGTGAGACAAATGAGACACTGGGAGGCAGGTGAGACAAATGAGACACTGGGAGGCAGGTGAGACAAATCAGACACTGGGAGACAGGTGAGACAAATCAGACACTGGGAGACAGGTGAGACAAATGGGATGCTGGGAGACGGGTGGGCCAAATGAGACACTGGGAGACAGGTGAGACAAATGAGACACTGGGAGACAGGTGAGACAAATGAGACACCGGGAAAGGTGAGACAAATCAGACACTGGGAGACAGGTGAGACAAATCAGACACTGGGAGACAGGTGAGACAAATGGGATGCTGGGAGACGGGTGGGCCAAATGAGACACTGGGAGACAGGTGAGACAAATGAGACACTGGGAGACAGGTGAGACAAATGAGACACCGGGAAAGGTGAGACAAATCAGACACTGGGAGACAGGTGAGACAAATGAGACTGGGAGACAGGTGAGACAAATCAGACACTGGGAGACAGGTGAGACAAATGGGATGCTGGGAGACAGGTGAGCCAAATGAAACACTGGGAGACAGGTGAGACAAATGAGACACTGGGAAAGGTGAGACAAATCAGACACTGGGAACCAGGTGAGACAAATTGGATGCTGGGAGACAGGTCCTGGCAATGAAGGTGGAGGGAAAGACACAAGTACAGGAGGATAACCAGAAATCAAAGGCAAAGAAGGCAAACTACAGATTAAAAGAGGGAACACTGAGTTTACCAGAGAGTAAAAGAAAACAAGAACAGAAACTAAACAGGGAAACAGCTGAGTACTTCACAGGATGGGAAACAAACACAGCGCGCTCAGAAAAACACAAGATTCTCAAAAATTAACACAAATAACCCAAAACGATGATTTTTTGATTCTTTTTTAAAAATCAACAGTCTGTTGGCCAAATAGCCAAAACCCAATGGTCAGAGTACTTTGAGGCAGTTTCATTTTCTGGGTAAAACAGGCCTCAGGAATCTGAGGAAACATGGTATTCTGTCTTTTGTTTTTGAAAAAAACGTGAGAAAAAAACTGAGCTGTTTTTTTCCATTTTGTTGTGTTTGAAAAAACTGAAGGAACATTTTCTCAAAACACATTCAAAAATCTGGTCCAATTTTTGCTGTCAGTTCTGTTTTTCTCTTTTAAAGGAAGACTGGAACACGTTACCAAATCGGATTTAAGAAAAATTCAAAATGAAAGCCTCCATGTCAAAATTAAACCTCACATAGCTATTTATTGTGTTTTACAGTAATAATTGGCCTGTTTGACTTATAAAGTGTTTAATGAATAATCTTTGTAGAAATGTACTGGTGAATAGAGGACTGTATTATTATCAGAAGAAAATAAATTAATGTAAATAAATAAGTCAAGATGTCTGGAGGTCTTTATTCATGTAGGGAAGTCAATTTTTCAAACCATGATTTTATTGTGTGGTGTAAATGTTTATTTTTATAGATTTACATAAGAAACATTATATTTAGATATGTATTTATATCATCAAATAGGCCTCTTATTATACTGTAAAACAATGGATGGTTCAGTAGGCTTTATTTTGACTTTTTTTTAATTTTTTTTTTTATAAATTTACGTTTCCCATAGGGGTCACATAATCATGATGTCCTTTTCCTGAAGTCTTTCATTAAATAAGACAATAAAAAAGGGGGGAAATACCCATTTTTATTAATTTGTTTTCTGTTTACATTGAAAACAGGAAAAACTTTTTTTTTTCAGTTTTCATTCACAAAAACTTAAAAACTGAATAACAATAATTTCTCTGGATTTCTGAGGCCCGTTTCAAACAGGAGATGTAAAATGACACAGTTTGAGTTTGACCAGAATCGTATCAGAATTCACTGCCCTAGCATCATCTCCACCTTCGTCATTCCAACACTGACATTTCTCCTCTGATGCTACAGTCTGTCTCTAGGAATTCATGGTGAAACTTCAAACTCAGACTCTGACAGGAAATGACATCACAGGAGAAGGTGAGTCAGTCAGCGTCACTTCAGTTAAACACCAAACCCTGTCAGTAAGGGGTTTAGGTGATGGATATTCTGTCTGCGTTTGTGAGCGTCAGTGAACAATCAGGGGAAGCAGACAGGATAAGACGGTTCATTTTCCACTTCCTGCTCCTGAGAGACTCACAGAGAAGAAATAAAGCTTGTTTAACGTAAAGCTCAAATTTAAAGGGAGGGAAATACTAACACTGACTTTACCCACCGGGATGTAAGATACAAATCATTCTCAGATTATACGACTTGCGCTCAGGAAATTCCCTTCAGAGGGGTGGGCAGAGTGGTGATGTACTGGACACTCTGACAGCACCCCTGTTTGTCAGACCAAATACAAGAACTTGTGTTCAGGATGTCGCCAATATCAGGAGCAAAAGAGATTTAAATGCCATTAATGTCACCAACATTCCATACTCTGCCTCTGAAGATGTTATCAAAGCTTCAACAACATTCCATACTCTGCCTCTGAAGATGTTATCAAAGCTTCACCAACATTCCATACTCTGCCTCTGAAGATGTTATCAAAGCTTCACCAACATTCCATACTCTGCCTCTGAAGATGTTATCAAAGCTTCAACAACATTCCATACTCTGCCTCTGAAGATGTTATCAAGGCTTCACCAACATTCCATACTCTGCCTCTGAAGATGTTATCAAAGCTTCAACAACATTCCATACTCTGCCTCTGAAGATGTTATCAAAGCTTCACCAACATTCCATACTCTGCCTCTGAAGATGTTATCAAGGCTTCAACAACATTCCATACTCTGCCTCTGAATATGTTATCAAAGCTTCACCAAAATTCCATACTCTGCCTCTGAAGATGTTATCAAGGCTTCACCAACATTCCATACTCTGCCTCTGAAGATGTTATCAAAGCTTCAACAACATTCCATACTCTGCCTCTGAAGATGTTATCAAAGCTTCACCAACATTCCATACTCTGCCTCTGAAGATGTTATCAAGGCTTCACCAACATTCCATACTCTGCCTCTGAAGATGTTATCAAAGCTTCACCAACATTCCATACTCTGCCTCTGAAGATGTTATCAAGGCTTCACCAACATTCCATACTCTGCCTCTGAAGATGTTATCAAAGCTTCACCAACATTCCATACTCTGCCTCTGAAGATGTTATCAAGGCTTCACCAACATTCCATACTCTGCCTCTGAAGATGTTATCAAAGCTTCACCAACATTCCATACTCTGCCTTTACAAATTTTATCAAAGCTTCACCAACATTCCATACTCTGAAGAAGGTGATGTAGTCAGAGCTTCCCCGATGTTCTTTCTCTGCCTTTGAAGATGTCAGAAAGGCTTCACCAACATTCTTTCACCACCTTTGCAGATAATGTAGTCAAATAATGTCATCAAACCTTATAAAACACTTCAACTTTTCTCTTTGAAGATGATGTCATCAAAACTTTACCAACACTTCATGCTCTGCCTCTGAAGACATCAAAGCTTCACCAACATTCCTACTCTGATTTGAAGATGATGTTATCAAAGCTTCACCAACATTCCATACTCTGCCTCTAAAGATGTTATCAAAGCTTCACCAGCATTCCATAGTCTGCCTCTGAGGATGTTATCAAAGCTTCACCAACATTCCATACTCTGCCTTTACAAATTTTATCAAAGCTTCACCAACATTCCATACTCTGAAGAAGGTGATGTAGTCAGAGCTTCCCCGATGTTCTTTCTCTGCCTTTGAAGATGTCAGAAAGGCTTCACCAACATTCTTTCACCACCTTTGCAGATAATGTAGTCAAATAATGTCATCAAACCTTATAAAACACTTCAACTTTTCTCTTTGAAGATGATGTCATCAAAACTTTACCAACACTTCATGCTCTGCCTCTGAAGACATCAAAGCTTCACCAACATTCCTACTCTGATTTGAAGATGATGTAGTTAAAGCTTCACCAACAGTCCATACTCTAAATTTAAGATGATGTAATCATAGCTTGTGAATCATTCAATCCTTGCCTTTTGCATGCAGACTAGTCTAGAAGACCATCATGAGTCAGACTCCTTCAGTCCTTCCAGTCCAGGTGGAACCAAGAAAGATAAAATTAGATGCTCACCATCTGTTCCTCTGCCTCTAGTCAGACGTGAATTTTTTTGATCCAGTCTGTCTATAGGGATCTACCGTACTATCATTAGACTGAGATATAGACATCTGGGGGCTTTTGAGGGGCTTAGACCCTGATGTTGGGGCTAGGGGACCTCCATGGGGATTTTTATAGGTGATCAGATTCTATGTGATTACTTTGATTAAACTTTATTACATTCCAAATGCATGCTTAATAATAGAAGGTAATTTTAGACGTGTATGTCTGATGCATACCTAAAATGATTATATATTTCCAGAGGGCTGGCTGGAGATTTCTGGAAGTTTTCTGGATTTTTGTGGGTTCTTGACACTGAGGAAGAGAGGTGAACTGTGAGCTTCATGAGTGTTTCCACAGAGGCTCTGTGGTCGTCTCATCAGGATCAGAGGTCATCCTCACATTTCACCAGCCGTGGATCGGTTATGAAACCGGCTCTATCTCTGTGAGTGTGATTCTTTAGTTTCCACAGGGATCCTGAGCTGGCAGAGCTCCAGTCCTCCCAGTGACAGAACAAAGAGAGAGGAAGTATGTGTGGAAAAGCTAACAGACCAAGCGGACTTATCTCCTCTCATTGTTTACTCTGGGATTCAATGAAAGCACTAAGAATGACAAACAAGGAAAAAAAGACTTTTCTTTTCCATTTTTAAATCAAACTGTTGATAAACTCTCTAAGAGGAGGAACCAGAGCCTCCCAGAGTCCAAATTCATGTCTGATAAAAAAAAAAAAAGCGGGGCTACAGGTGTGGTTTCACTGAAGCATCAGCAGCCCTGTAAACAACGGCGGCTGGAACCAGAAAGGTTCTGCCGTTCTCTCCAAACATGGATGGTGTACTGTGGTCTAGGTGGATGTGAAATATATCTGCTGAGTTTTTAATAGTATGGACAAAAAATAAATAAAAAAAAAATGTTAAAACAAATCAGGAAATGAAAACAACAACAAAAAATCTTCAGAGTCTTGATCTTTCATGACCTTTTCTGAAGCTACTACATAAAGGTTGAATTATGGTTGCAATAAATGTGTTTGTAGATGGCATTCAGGGCCACCATACTTTTAAAAGTATCTGATGTTTCTGTATTTTCAGGTTACTCAGTTAGAATTCTGAGATTAGAGTCTGAATTCTGAGATTTAAATCGGAATTATGAGGTTTAAATCAGAAGTACAAGATGAAAGTCAGAATTTTGAGATTAATGTAAGAATTCTGAGATTAAAGTCAAAATTCTGAGATTAAAGTCAGAATTATGAAATCATACTCAGATTATCAGATTTAAGTCAGAATTTTGAGATCAAAGCCAGAATTCTGAGATTAAAGTCAGAATGATGAGATTAAAGTCAGAATTCTGAGAATAAGTCAGAATTCTGAGATTAATGTCAGAGTTTTGAGATCAAAGTCAGAATTCCGACATTAAAGTCAGAATTCCAGCCTTTCCCACAGAGTTCTTGAATCACAAAGTCGATTTAATTTTCTTTGTTGACCCTCATCCTCCACAGGAATCATGGCATAATCTGATTCCACTGTTATGCGCTGCTCAGCTGTGCCTCCTCTGCAGTCTCCTCCCTAATGTCTCCTGTTTAGATTAGGAAAAACCTGGGCCTGCTCTTTTTGCAGCATCCTCACACTTTCGTGGTCAAGGAGGCGGGTTTAGATGGAGTCTAGAAGAATGTGCTGATGACCTGCAGCTCCATAATAACAGCACATTCCCTCTGCCTACTGACCAACCAGCAAGGAATGCAATTAGCACCTATTAGAGAGAGAGAGGAGGAGGCCTGTCAGAGACACCAGCTCTGAGCTGACCCTGGTGCAGACACAGCCAGGCCAGACCCGACTACACCACCCTGGGTTTGAGTCCAGTGAGCTGAATTAGCAGAGGGGACACCTAGCAGACATCTACAGGCTCCCAGCTATCAGTGGAAGAGGTCACGCCTCTGATGAACATAGTTTAATAATAATATGATGTAGTTTGACTCCACTAAGGAATGAAAGTAGCACAGTAGGCTAAGCCAAGAGGATAATGGACAGCTTTACCATGTCCATTAAAAACAGCCTCTTCTGGAATTCTTCACATAGTGAGAAGAAATGTCTCCAGAGATTCCAGTTCACCAGTCCAGAGATTCCAGTTCACCAGTCCAGACAGTTGTGACCTGTTTGGTGACACTTTGAGGAGTAGTGCATTCCCACTAAGGTGACCAAAGGGAGCTATGGTTCATCAGTATCAGCTCAGTAGACTCACAGAAGGCTAAACACCACCATGACTATGTCAACAGATTCACCAGTTCTGGAGGTGATCCAGATCACCCATGATGTAGTCCTGCAGACCTCCTTCTACAGGTCTAGACACATGAGGCGAGACCAAGTCTAGTCCTAAGCTAAGGGGATAGTTGGGCCTCTTTAACAGCTTTTCCCTCATTTTGTCAAAAAACTCACTTTAATAGAAACACTGATGTAAAGTCAAGATAATGAATCTTGCTGGGTACTGGTTAGACTTGATGACAAGGCCTGGACTGGCCTGCATGCAAAAGGCAAGGATGGAATGTTTATAAGTTTTGATGACATCTTTAAATGCAAGGATGGAATGTTTATGAACTTTAAAGACCCCATCATTTGAGGGAGAAGATTACTTTTAGCTTTAAAGACATCATCTTTAATAGCAAAGATGGAATGTTTATAAGCTTTAATGACATCATCTTTAAAGACAAGGATGGAATTTTGTCCAGGCTATGATGACGTAATCTTTAAAGGCAAAGATGGAATGTTTTTAAGTTTTGATGACATCTTTAAAGGCAAGGATGGAATGTTTATAAGCTTTAATGACACCATCTTTAAAGGCAAGGAGGAAATGCCAATGAGCCTCAATTACATCATCTTTAAAGGCAAGGATGAAATGTTTCCTTAGCTTTGATGACCCAATCATTAGAGACAGAAGACTGTATATTTTGCCTAAAAGACATCCTCTTTAATGGCAAGGATGGAATGATTATAAGCTTTGATAACATGGTCTTTTAAAGCAAGGATTGAATGTTTTCAAGCATTGGTGACATCATATTTAAAGGCAAGGATGGAATGTTTTTCAGTTTCAATGACACCTTTAAAGACAAGGATGGAATGTTTCTTTAGCTTTGCTGACCCCATCATCACAGACAGAAGACAATATATTTTTTTCAAGGCAAGGATGGAATGTTACATAAAGTTTGATAACATCATCTGTAAAGGCAAGGATGGAATGTTTCATGAAGTTTGATGACACCATCTTCAAAGGACAGGATAGGATGTTTTGATGAGAGCGCCTTCAAATGCAAGAATGGAATGTTTTATAAGCTTTGATGACATCTTTGAAGGCAAGGAAGGAATGTTTATTAAAGGTAGCAGACTTTTTTCAGTTTTGTTTTTTTTTTTTTTAGCTTTAAAGATATCATCATCCTTAATGGCAAGGATGATATTACTTCCTGTCACTTCCTGTGACATGGCGTAAACACTCTCTAGAGTCTTCCCCTGTGCATTTGTACCTGTTGAGTTTTAACATGAAGCTCTCTTATGATTGGCTCAGTAGACGACCTCTAGTGGACAGTGTGTTTTTTTTCTCAGTGACTGATGTTTCTGCCTTGTTCGTTAATAGACAGTTTTACCAGGAAGTCACTCCCACCACATCCTCCCTCATCCCCCCTTCAGTTTAATTCTCTCAATCATCTGACATGGAAATATCACCGCGACCCCACACACCACTCAGGGCATAAACATGCCGGCTCTGATTGGTTCATTGTGCTGAATCAGGACTCGGTGAGCATGTTGTGACTTTGTTACTGTGTAATTGCTACGTGTCACTGGATGCTTTAAGTTGTTCCAGATCATTCTGCAGCCACAGTAGAGGAGTTGTTTGGCTGTAATTAGCCTCATGCTGAGCCTGACATGTTTCCGACTGTTTCTGTCCTCCACACAACATGAAGGAGAGGAGGTTTAATTTCCCCAAAGACTCCAACGTGAGCCTCCACAGAGGAATACACCTTAAGATGTTTCTTACAGACCAGATCCTGATCTTAGACTCTGAATTCTCACGTTTAATAAACATGTCAGTAAATAACCAGCGCTTTAGCTTCAGCTGCAGAGCCATAAAGTCCACATGAGGATGTGATCTGTGGTGACGGTCAGGGTCACCTCAGGTCACAGCCCTCTGAGCTCAGCAGAACGGGACCGTCTTTCCTGGAACGCATTCCCACATAACGATTAACGAACATCTACCTTTTATTTATCAAATCAGCTGTAAGAGTATTAATTTGAAAAGAAGGGTCAGTATATTCTACAGGCAATAGAGTTTTATTTTGAAATGAAGGGCCAGTCTATTCTATGGCCAATAGAGTTTTATTTTGAAATGAAGGGCCAGTCTATTCTATGGCCAATAGAGTTTTATTTTGAAATGAAGGGCCAGTCTATTCTACGGCCAATAGAGTTTTATTTTGAAATGAAGGGTCAGTCTATTCTTCTTCTTAATCTCTTTTTTCTTAATCCCAACATAGTCTTCCAGTGTTCTGTTCTTTGATTTTTACTTTTTGATGAGACCACAGAAAAACATTCAAAGGCAAAATAAAAAACTCGTTGGCTGTTAAAAACCCTGGTTTTGAAACGGCACCTTATCTTTAAAGCCAAACTGAACAGTCATTTCCCATGAGCGGATATCTGAGACGAGATAAAAACATTTTAGAAAAGGCTCACGTTTTTCCAGCTGCACACAGACAGGACGAGCAGTGCTTTATGGAATAATCCAGGAGAAAGTTAGGGCTGTCTGAGCTAAATCTGTCCAGAGAAAATTAAATATTCTCATCGTATACCTGCATAATAAAGAATTATCTAGAAAAGCATGTTTGTGTTTATACGTGCTGTGAAATTGCACAGCTGCACGATGTTGATGACAGGGAAGAGCAATCGCTCTCGTGTATACGGTAAAAGCGTGATCATGACCTCAGACATTAGAACTGGGAGTGTGCAGTACTCTCCCTTTCATAGAGACAGGTTTGTTTTGCTCTAACTTCAGAGTATAATCTCTTTAAAGTGAGTGACTTGAGAGTCGTCATGGAAATGGTGCATTGTCTCCTACAGTTGCAGCAGTGTGAACAGGGAGGTGATGATAATGTCTCAGAGTGGAACGCTGTAAGCAGATCTCGCCTCATTGTGATTCTTCGGTCTGAACTGGGTTTTAAAGGACACCCATGAGGACAGCGTCCTAAGATTCTTCTTCCTGTTTGATCTAACATAGGGCATCTCAGAGAGCCCTTTCACAGTGGTTAATTTTTTTACCTTTAGGGTGAACTTCACCAGATGTCGTACCAAGTAAAGTACCCAGTAGGATCCGTACCCCCCAGAGTGAGGCAGAGCGATTAAATCCACTCAGATTATCACCTTATTACCTGTCTGATCTCTGACTGTAATCTGCTCTGAGATGATTTCACAGATAATGGACCATCACAGAGAGTCAAAGTGACACCGGCTCAGCGTTGTTAAAGAAATTAGTTAATCTGCAAGCTGGGGTCACTCAGTCACCTGTGAAGAGGTGAGACCATGCCGACAACAAAGAGACCGCCGGGCTGGCGGATTAGTGAGCGTGTCAGCCGTCATGGTATGGAGAGAGGAAACGCCACTGTGGGTTCAGTCAGCTTACAGATTCAGCTCAACTCAGAAAAACTTTCTGCCATTAAAATAGGATGAGGAGAATCTGGTCCCTGAAGATAGAACTGGACACGTCTGTTAATTATCAGGTTTCTTCAGTCACTACGATTATAGAAACCTTAACCCTCCAGTTTACATTCACAACAGGAGCACAGCCTCCTCTCCTTTACAGATAACCTCCTAAAATGCCCGTCTCTGCCCCTGGAGCTCTTATTGTGAAATGCTGCTTAACCTACAGGAAGCGCTGTACTTCCCTTGCTCCACTAGAGTCAGTCAGAACTGTTATCAGACTGGAGGGATCTTTGTGGACCTGGATCAGATGGTGGTGAGCCTTTATGGAGCAGCAGGGCCGTCTGTGTCAGCAGAGAGCTCCACAAGGGCAGGAAGTGATTCCTGCATAGGAGAGCTATAAATCTGTCCAAATAAACTCAAACTGGGACAAATAAATGAATGATTAAAGTTCGGATCTCCTGTTGAGTTTCTAGTTGTGGCAAAGTCATGGAGAAAAGTTTGGAAATGTTCACAAAGAAACGGCGATGGATGTGGACTAAAAGTCTGCCTGAAGTCCAGAGAGGCATATTCAGAAAAAACTCACACTTAGTCCATTTAGTGGTCCGGTTTGGTTCAGTCTGGATTGTCCCAGTAAACCCTAATCTTTCTGGTGTTTCTACAGCTGATGCCCATCCAGTCTCGTTGTGATGGGAAAGATGTCTCTTTTTAGAGATCCAGTCCCTTCTGCTCAGCTCAATAATGAGAGCCGGTCTTTGGCTCCCAAACGGCTCTTCCTCTGGTACCAGTTTGGCTTTTAAAATGTGGAAAAATCACAACAAAATTGAAAGACAGGAAACTGGCTCTCAAACAGGAGCCAGCTCCTGTCATTCATATTTAAGAGCTGGCTCGTCTATGAACCAAACATCATTACTCAGGCTCAAGCACATTAATGCCATAAAACATTCCAGACTTGCCTTATAGATGATTTCATCAAAGCTGATGAAACATTCCAAACTTGCCTTCAAAGATGATTTGATCAAAGCCTATGAAACATTCCACCTTTACCTAAAACATTCCAGACAAACCTTTGAAGATGATTTCATCAAAGCTTATGAAACATTCCACCCTTACCTTTAAAGATGATTTCATCAAAGCTTACAAAACATTCCACCCTTACCTTTGAAGGTGATGATTTCATCAAAGCTTATAAACATTCCAGACTTGCCTTTGAAGATGATTTGATCAAAGCCTATGAAACATTCCACCTTTACCTAAAACATTTCAGACAAACCTTTGAAGATGATTTCATCAAAGCTTATGAAACATTCCACCCTTACCTTTAAAGATGATTTCATCAAAGCTTACAAAACATTCCACCCTTACCTTTGAAGGTGATGATTTCATCAAAGCTTATAAAACATTCCAGACTTGCCTTTGAAGATGATTTCATCAAAGCTTATGAAACATTCCAAACATGCCTTCGAAGATGATTTCATCAAAGCTTATGAAACATTCCACCCTTACCTTTGAATAAGATTTCATCAAAGCTTATGAAACATTCCACCTTTACCTTTGAAGATGATTTCATCAAAGCTTATGAAACATTCCACCCTTACCTTTAAAGATGATTTCATCAAAGCTTACAAAGCATTCCACCCTTACCTTTGAAGGTAATGATTTCATCAAAGCTTATAAAACATTCCAGACTTGCCTTTGAAGATGATTTCGTCAAAGCTTATGAAACATTCCAAACATGCCTTCGAAGATGATTTCATCAAAGCTTATGAAACATTCCACCCTTACCTTTGAATAAGATTTCATCAAAGCTTATGAAGTATTCCACCCTTCCCTTGAAGTTTCCCTTATTAAGCATTCCAAACTTGCCTTGTAAATGATTCCATCAAAGCTTATGAAGCATTCCCTACGGACCTTTAAAGACGATTTCATCAAAGCTTAAAAAACATTCCACCCTTACCTTTGAAGAAGATTTCATCAAAGCTTATAAAACATTCCAGACTTGTCTTTGAAGATGATTTAGTCAAAGCTTATGAAACATTCCAAACTTGCCTTCCAAAAATGATTTCATCAAAGCTTATAAAACATTCCAGACAAACCTTTAAAGATGATTTCACCAAAGCTAATAAAACATTCCACCTTTACCTTTAAAGATGATTTCATCAAAGCTTATGAAACATTCCAAACTTCCATTGAAGATGATTTTAGAAAAGCTTATAAAACATTCCAGACAAACCTTTGAAAATGATTTCATCAAAGCCTATAAAACATTCCAGACAAGCCTTTGAAGATGATTTCATCAAAGCTTATAAAGCATTCCACCCTTACCTTTGAAGATGATGAAAGCATTCCAAACTTGCCTTGAAGATGATTTCATCAAAGCTTATAAAACATTCCACCTTTACCTTGAAGATGATTACGTCAAAGCTCATGAAACATTCCACCCTTGTTTATGAAACGTTTGAGACTTGCAATTGAAACAAACTTCATCAAACCTTGATAAAAAAAAAGATGTTATAAATAATGATGATAAAGAAAAAAGATCATGAATAAAAATATGAAAACTCTGCTGTAATTTCTTGTTCTCCTGTGGTTCTATGATGTTTCTTTGAAGTATTTTATTTAAGTATAGGTGAATACAGCTATAAAAGCTCTGTAGTTTAAAACTCTGCAGTATTTTCTCATTCTCCTTAGATTCTATGATGATTCTTTGACTTATTTCATTAAAGTCTAGGTGAATAAAAATATAAAAACTGTGTAGTTTAAAACTCTGTTGTATGTTCTGGTTCCTGTCCTGTGGTTTCCACCCGGTCAGTGATTCGTTCAGAGTCCACCGACATGTTTTCCTGATTAATGCTGTTTAACACATAGGTTTTTATAGCGCTCTATTAAAGCAGCCTTTGGCTCATTAAACATTAACTGCTCAGGGATATGAGTACACAGTGAGACAAAAATCACCTCTACCTGAAAAATGGATTCTCATCCATGTGTGCTATTTTTATGGACTCCTGTTCTAGGGGGGTCTGCCACGTTAATCCCACGCAGCATTTTAACATATGTTTGACTCCACTTTCCCACATGTGTTGGTGCTGCAGATGGAGCAGAACAAAGTGTCATTAACATTTTAAAGAAAGAGAAAGAGAGGCTGCAGATAAAGCTGGGATGGCGCTCTGATTGCACTTTAATGAGAGATATTTCTGACTAATTACCGCTCCAAAATCAGCCCAGACCACCAATATACACCCACCCACCCACCCCCACTGCTTCATCTACAGCTCTAAAAGCCCCCGAGAATGTCATACTGACTAGGACAGAACCACATACTCATCAGCTCACTGAAGAGAAAGAATGAGAGAATGAGAGGTGTGGATGGGACTCTACATGCATGAAGGACTTATCCAGGTTTATATACCTGTGGCTGGAGTACATAAATGTGCATGACTTGATGGATGGATGGATGGATGGATGGATGGATGGTGGATAGATGGATGAATGCATAGATGGATGGATGGATGGAAGGTAGATAGATAGATAGATAGATAGATAGATAGATAGATAGATAGATAGATAGATAGATAGATAGATAGATAGACTACAGTGGTCTTGGATGAACAGTTACCTTGAGTCCCTCAACTGTGACGGACTGACTTTAGAGGTCTTAGATGAAGAGTTAACTTGGGTCCCTAAACTGTGACGGACTTACTGTAGAGGTCTTGGATGAAGAGTTAATATAACAGTAGAGAATGAACTTTCCCTGCCTCTCAGGAGTTAACTTGTGTTCCTCAGCTGTGATGGACTGACTGTAGAGGTCTTAGATGAAGAGTTCACTCAAGTCCCTCAACTGGGCCAGACTGACTGTAGAGGTCTTACATGAAGAGATAACTCAGGTTCCTCAACTGTGGCGGATTGTCTCTAGAGGTCTTAGATAAAGAGTTAACATTACAGTAGAGAATAAACTCTCTCTGCCTCTCAGGAGTTAACTCGTGTCCCTCAGCTATGGCGGACTGACTGAAGACGTCTTAGATAAAGAGTTAACTTGACTCCCTTATCTGTGATGGAATGACTTAAGAGGTCTTAGATACAGAGTTAACTTGAGTCCCTCAGCTGTGGAGGGCTGACTGAAGAGGTCTCAGATAAAGAGTTAATAAACTCTCTCTGCCTCTCAGGGGTTAACTCAAGTCCATCATCTGTAATGGACTGACTTTAGAGGTCTTAGATGAAAAGTAAACAAAACAGTAGAGAATAAACTCTCTCTGCCTCTCAGGAGTTAACTTGTGTCCCTCAGCTGTGATGGACTGACTTCAGAGGTCTTAGATGAAGAGATAACCTGAGTCCCTCGGCTGTGGTGGAATGACTTTAGAGGTCTTAGATGAAGAGATAACTCGAGTCCCTCCGCTGTTGCAGACTCTCTGTAGAGGTCTTAGATGAAGAGTAAACATTACAGTAGAGAATAAACTCTCTCTGCCTCTCAGGAGTTAACTCTTGTCCCTCAGCTGTGCAGCTCCATGAAAAATCTCCGTGTAGTCCTGCTCGAGTTGTGCAACCATCAGCAACAAAAGCGCTGTGGGACTGTTATTTTGGATGTGCCTGGGAAAACACAAAGAGCACTGTGAGGAGGCCGGCCTCCTTTAAGCCTCACTTCGATAGAGACGCTGCCAAGGCTGGAATGAAAAGCTCGTTTTGCCTCTTCCTCCCAACAACAAAGTACCCAGAAAGCCCTCCAAGGTCTCCTCTCCATCCCAAAGCCGGCTGCTTTTATGAAAAGGTAATATGCTTTGAACACTGCGTGGACCTGTTTGGCTCCGGCTGTAATGCTTTTATTATTTCGACTGAGAGCTGCTGGGCGAGAGTGAGGAAGAGAGAGAGAGAGGGAAAGCCAGTAGGAGCTTCAGGAAAATCTCCATCTTCATGTCGGGCTCACAAAGTTTCATAAAACAGCATTAAAGCATCATGTAACAACATCATGTTAGAGCTTTAACAGTTTTAAAGCATCAGGTAGAGTAGAGCGGTAAGACGCGCCCACTCCCTCCTTCCTACTGTCCCTTATCAACATCATTCAGTCTATGCTGCCTTTTAAATTTGATTATTAGACATGATGTCGGAACCATTCACAGTAGACTTATCATAAGTTAGCTGAGGAAAACACCTGAGTAAATACAAAGGTCAGTTTTTAAATGATGATTTCAATTGTTTCATTTATTAAGGGGGGGGGGAATCCAAACCTACCTGACCCTGTGTGAAAAAGTCATTGCCCCTAAACCTAATAACTATCCATCCTTGGCAACAACAACTGAAGCAAGCATGCTTCCCACCCACCTCTACAGAAGTTGCTATTTGGCAAAAAAGGAAGGAAAAAGACCCCAACACCCCAAGCTTCACCAACATTCCATCCTTTGCCTTGTGAAACATTCCACCTATAACTTTGAGGAGATTTAGATGTCATTCTGGTTCTTCTTGGATCTCCTGGATGAGTCGTCCATGTTCTCTTGGAGTCATTATCATTGGCCGACCACTGCTGAGAAGGTTCACCACTCTTCACAGTTTTCTCCATTTGTGGATAACGGCTCTCGTCATGGTTGGCTGGAGTCCCAAAGCCTTAGAAATGTCGTTGTAACCTTTTCCAGACTGCAGGCCCTAGGCTCAACACATGGTGGTAAAGAGGAAATCTTAAATGCCCAAAGACTGGCGGAAGCTTTGACACCTAACAAGCTGCAGCTGTGACTGCCAGTGCTCCTGCCCTCCCCAACCAGCCTACATGGAGAGAGTAAAACACAGAACCTCCTCTCCAACACGAAAAACAACCCATACACCACACGGGAGCACACAGGAGATCAACCATGACACTTCCTGTATGCACTTGCTTTATAGATTATTCAGGATTGTCCCTCACCCAGTGTGGATCGTTGCCATTCTTGGTCAGATCTTTAAAAAAGAAATCCCAGATCTCAATGAGACAAACCTTGCTAAATAAAATCTAAATAAAATCAATGAACTGGGTAAAGGTGAGACGTCCTCTTTCAGTCCACTTATGTCCTCATAATTGGTAAAAGATTTTATAGACCCCTCAAACCTACAGACGTGCACTAAGGCAGAGAGGGGGTGCACAAGGAACAGAGCTCCAGAGGTTGATGCCTTGCTCAAGGGCAGCTCGGTAAGTGGACCAGGACCCCTCCAACCACCAGACCAATTCCCACACTTTGGTCCTCACAGGGACTTGAACCAGCAGCCCTGTTTTATTCTCTAAGGGGCCCCTTGGAGAGCATTTTGTCATTTTGAGAGTAGAGCAGCACCCTCAAGGGCCCTCAGTCTCAGTTTGTTCCCCAGAAGGGCATCAATGAGAGCACTTAGTCAAGTACTGCCCAAATGAACGGCCCCTAGAAAGCTTTTCATCTGGTTCGATCTATTACAGGGTTGTCTAAGTGGGCCCTTTAACAGTTTTTGTTTCTTAACACACCAGGGGGCCATCACTACCCCCCCCCCCCCCCCCCCCCACCCCCTTCTTAAAACTCACTCTGGGATGTCATAAAAAAAAAGTAAGATCAAAGAAAGGAACATTGGTGATGCAACATTATTTTTTCCCTGTATGTGTGACCAGAGGAGGGTGAAGAGAAAGAATGTTATAGTCCCAGTGTTTCCTGCACACTGTTTTTCTTTTGTTTGTTTCTTTTTGGAAAACAAAAGCTAAGGAAAGGTAACATGAAAAAGAAATGGTAGCATGGAAAAGTGTTGTTTTATTGTTTTCTGTATTTGATTCTGAATTTACCATAAAACTACCTGAAGGTCCAAGGACCGGTGTTTCATGTTTGGCTTTCCTTTATTTAAATTCTATTTAGGAAACAGCTTGTTTATTGATTGGACATTTCTTATGTCCAAATAACAATGTCTGAGCTGTAAAAATGCACCACTGAATAAATCTGGGATCAAAAGAATCCCAGAATATATAAAAGAAATAAAAATTAAAGTCAGAATTTTAATGTCAGCAATCTGTGATTTAAGTCAGTTTAATTAAGTAAGGGTTCTTGGATGAAAGTCAGTATTCTGAGATTAAAGTCAAAATTCTGAGATTGAAGTCAGAATTCTGAGATTAGAGTTAGAACTGTGAAATCAAAGCTCCAATTGTGGGATCAAATTTAGAATTTTGAGAATAAAGTCAGAATTGTTCGGTCAGAGTCAGAATTGTGAGATCAACATCAGAATTATAGAGTAATATCAGCAATCTGAGATTAAGATCAGAATTCTGAGATCAAAGTCAGAATCCTTATATTACAGTCAGAATTCTGAGATAAAGGTCAGAATTCTGAGATTAGAATCAGAATTGTGAGATTAGAGTCAGAATTGTGAGATTAGAGTCAGAATTGTGAGATTAAAGTCAGAATTCTGAGATTAGAGTCAGAATTGTGAGATTAGAGTCAGAATTGTGAGATTAGAGTCAGAATTGTCAGATTAAAGTCAGAATTCTGAGATTAGAATCAGAATTGTGAGATTAAAGTCAGATTTCTGAGATTAGACTCAGAATTGTGAGATTAGAGTCAGAATTGTGAGATTAGAGTCAGAATTGTGAGATTAGAGTCAGAATTGTCAGATTAAAGTCAGAATTCTGAGATTAGAATCAGAATTGTGAGATTAGAGTCAGAATTGTGAGATTAGAGTCAGAATTGTGAGATTAGAGTCAGAATTGTGAGATTAGAGTCAGAATTGTGAGATTAGAGTCAGAATTGTCAGATTAGAGTCAGAATTGTGATATTAAAGTCAGAATTGTGAGATTAGAGTCAGAATTGTGAGATTAGAGTCAGAATTGTGAGATTAAAGTCAGAATTGTGAGATTAGAGTCAGAATTGTGAGTTTAGAGTCAGAATTCTGAGATTAGAGTCAGAATTGTGAGATTAGAGTCAGAATTGTGAGATTAGAGTCAGAATTGTGAGATTAAAGTCAGAATTGTGAGATTAGAGTCAGAATTGTGAGATTAAAGTCAGAATTGTGAGATTAGAGTCAGAATTCTGAGATTAGAGTCAGAATTGTGAGATTAGAGTCAGAATTGTGAGATTAGAGTCAGAATTGTGAGATTAAAGTCAGAATTGTGAGATTAGAGTCAGAATTGTGAGATTAAAGTCAGAATTGTGAGATTAGAGTCAGAATTGTGAGTTTAGAGTCAGAATTCTGAGATTAGAGTCAGAATTGTGAGATTAGAGTCAGAATTGTGAGATTAGAGTCAGAATTGTGAGATTAAAGTCAGAATTGTGAGATTAGAGTCAGAATTGTGAGTTTAGAGTCAGAATTCTGAGATTAGAGTCAGAATTGTGAGATTAGAGTCAGAATTCTGATATCAAGGTGTTGCGTTTCGGCTGATAACAAGTACTTATCTGATACCAGTGTGAACTTTCTGGACTGACATTACAGACAAGCCAATTATTTTAGACCTATATCTGATGGTAATCTGTATCTCTGCAGCCTGAAAACACCACTAACATATGTGAAAACCTTTACAGCTCACATTCTCACAATCTGACAACAAGCTGAGCAAAAGCAGATAGAATAACTCAAACGCTGTGTGTAATAATGGTAGGTAACTGGAACAGCTGATACAGTGAAAGTAAACCGAGCTTTTTAAACATGTGTTTCACACAGCCTTTGATCCAAAACCCATCATAATGGGGCTAATCCCACAGTGTTCTGCTGTCTTCTCTGTCATCTCACAGGCTCAACAAGCTAGCAATGCGTGCATATTAGCAAATAATGTTTACCTTCTGCTGGCTATGTGCCAACATGCATAGAGGAAGCAGTGAAGGACAAACAGTGCAGATGCTTAGAGGAGCTTCCTTTCTTCTTCCTCTCTTATTGAAACCACGGAGGAGAAAAGAAATTGAGGATTTTCTTTTCAGTAATGGATTAATTTTATGAATAATGGGATTACTTGTATTTTAAAGCTAACGCGTTGCGTAACTTGTTACAATGAAAAAGTAATCTGAGTACTCTAACGTGTTACTCCTAACACTGCTCACCAGTGACTCACAGTAATGGTACTGAGTAATGTGTTTTTAAGACTGAACAGGGTCAGAAGAAAACATTAGACTCTGTTTGTCCTCACATGGCCCCGAATCCCACAGAGTCTGTCAGAGGATTAACATTTATGGTTCGGTATCTGAATCTAAACTTTAATGATTCAAAGCATTCAAAACACCCGGCAGCACCCCTCTCTCTCTCTACTCTAGCTTACTGTATCTCGCCCTCTCCTGTAGTGTTCTCTCTTTCTCTCTCTCTGTCTCTTTCTCTCTACTGTGGGTTAATGTATCTCACCCTCTCCTTTAGCTCTCTCTCTCTCTTCTTTCTCAGTGACTGTCTCTTGCCCTCTCCTGTACATTCTCTCTCTCTCTCTTCTTTCTCAGTGACTGTCTCTCGCCCTCTCCTGTACCATTCTCTCTCTCTCTCTCTCTCTCTTCATTCTCAGGGTCTCTCGCCCTCTCCTATACATTCTGTCTCTCTCTCTTCATTCTCAGTGTCTCTCGCCCTCTCCTGTTCCATTCTCTCTCTCTCTCTCTCTTCATTCTCAGTCTCTTTCGCCCTCTCCTTTACCGTAGCGGCCCATAAACTCCTCCCGCCCCTCATGACTCTCAGACTGGCATGCTAATTGGAACCAGCAGTGTTCTCCAGCTTCCTGCGTGTTCAAGCTGCCTCATAGACACCAAACCTTACAAACATGCTGCTTGGAGGGAGTAGTAGCTGGCAGTAGCTCTGTTAGCCATCGTTTGTAGTGAGAATAGTTTGGATTTTCAATCAAACGCTGAACTGTCCCCGCCAGACGTCCGTCCTTCTAAAACAACACAAACATGTTGTAAGCTTGCTCTGTGGCGTGTCTGTCATGTATGTCACACAAACACACACGTGGTCTAACAGTGTCATGCTAATCACAGCTTTAGTCAGCGTGCAGGAATTTCCTCAATCGTAAAATAAAACTGTACACTTTATCACATTTTGGCTGGTTGGAGCTGGAATAAAAACCAGTGCCAGTGCTGCACACAGACGTGTCTTTAATAGGTAAAAGATGTTATTCTCTGCTTTGGTTCACTAAATGAATGCCTAATTGATCAACATGTTTCACTAATTAGTCATTTCCAATCTGGAGTTCTTCCACAAACAGAGCTCTCTGTGTTTGTTTTACAGCGACATCAGACGCCACCATCATTTAAGAGGTTCTAAAACAGCAACCTGGACCAGGGAGGACAACTCTTGTCTCTTCCTCTGTCTTCTTCTTCATGGTGAATTTACAAACCTATTACAATTCTTCATCCCTCTATCATGAATAGGAAACAGATATACCAACATTCTTTTCTGTATGTTGACTGTACTTCAATTGCAACTTTTGGAAAAGGAGTGAAACTGGCCAGGAGCCTCGCTTCTGTCTAGTTTTACTCTTTTGTTCAAAGTTGCCAACTATGGCTTTCTGTTTGCAAATAATGGAGTAGAAAAGGTCCCAAACATCCCCAGCTTCACCAACATTCCATCCTCTGCCTCTGAACCTTTAAAAGGCTTTAGAAAGATGATGTCATCAAAGCTTAAAAACATTTCTTCCTCTGCCTTTGATGATGTCATCCTTTGAAACTTAAAAAGGCTTTAGAAAGATGATGTCCCTAAAGCTTACCAACATTCCATCCTCTGCCTTTGATAATGTTTTCCTTTGAACATATAATAGACTTTCCAAAGATGATGTCATCAAAGCTTGTAAAATCTTCTGTCCGTTTATGCTCATATCACCACCTTCTATATCAGACTATGATCCCTGCATTTTACAGAATAGTGATTTTTACTACAGGTGAACTGGTTAACCTGGAGAGGAGCTGATCACCTATGACTTAGTCCTGCAGACCTCATAATACAGGTCTACTTAGATGAAGGGTCTAGAGGAGTCTAGGACTGAGCTAAGAGGCTAACTGAACCTCTTTAGTAGTTTTTCTCCTTTGTCTCATCATAAACATGTTTTTAGTGGAAATACTGATAAACTCTTAAGAAAATAAACCTTGTGGGGAACTGGTCAGACAGGAATGACTACTGGAGGGCTAGAATGGCCTGCATGCAAAAGGCAAGGATGGAATGTTTTATATGGGAGGACATCATGAAAGGCAGAGCACATAATTTTGGTGAAGCTGGAAGCCACATAGTCGGCCAAAGTTGCCAACTATTGGAAAAGTTGCCAACTATGGCCAAAGGAAAGTCAGCAGAGGGCGAATATTGTTGGTTTCATGTGTATGAGGTTGAGTAATGATGTGCTGTTCATGAACGATTTGGTCAACTCCTGTTTGAGAGCCAGTTTCCTGTCTTCCAATTTTGTTGTGATGTTTTCACATTTAAAAAAGCCAGACTGGTACCAAATGAAGAGCAGTTAAGGAGCCAAAGTCCGGCTCTTATTACTGAGCTGAGCAGAATGTTCCAGATCTCTAAAAAGAAGTGGATTTCCCGTCACAACAAGCGAGGCTTGGATGGGTCAGCCGTGGAAACACAGGAAAAATCAGAGGTTTTAGTTTTCATGTGTCTCTACTTTAAAAAGCTAAAAAGTAGCTTCATGTTGTTCTTTATTTCTCTGAATCTGGGCTTTTTGCACAGCTGTAATCAGCACGAAACTTTCGTGTTTTAATGCTCTCCTCTGTGCAGAAATCACTTCCTGACCCCCATCTGGAGTTTTTGGGCTGTGATGTGACATAAGTGAACCTGTAGATACCTGCCTGCTACACTAACAATGACAGGCCATCCTCTTCTGCCATGAGCTGTAGAGGAGCGAGGGTTTCCTGCAGTTGGATATTTCTTTATTGGTTAGCTTTCATTCTTCAGGCTCAAACAAAAGCAGATAACACAGGCCTGGATGGGATTAGGCACCAAGTGACCGTTTCCTCCACAGGCAGCAGCAAAAGATTCAGACAAATACACAAAACAACCAAAATAAAGCAGACAAACAAATACACAGACATGTGTTTGTGTTCAGGGAGCTGACCCTCCAGGCTTCATGGGACAGACGGACGTCTGCAGGGAGGAAATGAGACTCAGAGACAGAACGTCCACAGAGAGGATGGAGAATACAAATACACTGTTACTGTAAGAAGACATTTCAGATTTTAAGATTGAATTTTCCCCACATTTTACACTTTAATACAATAATACTTGATACAAATGTCTATAGCTCTACTCCTTACATTTACCAACAGACTCCTTTATCAACCTTAGAAGTACAGGATATTGAATTTTAATCAAAGACGTAAACATTCATTAATAGTTTATTTTATTGGTTGAACTTTTACAATACTCTGAAATTTCCAACAGTTTTCAAAGCCAGAGAAATTGTTACATTACATAATAAAACCTCTACAGGAAGCTGCTGTTCTGTTGCTGTACCTCAGTCTTGTTTTGTGCTGTGTCGGCAGAAGCTCCACCTATAATCATTCTAACAGCAGCACCATTAAGAACAAGGTAGATGCAGACAAACATCTCCATCTACAAACAAATGTGAATGTATTTACAGTCTACCACCAGGTGTTCTATAATCAAACTAAAACAGGTAATGTTTAATGACTCCGAAATGTGGGATAGAAAAAGAGCTGATGTAGTAAATATAAGCTAAAATTAAGGTGTATTTTCCTGTGAACATGTCTGGAGAAAAGATGTCTGATAGAGCTGAAACAGAGAGCCTTGGAGTCAGTAAACACTCACTGTCTCTTCTTTCGATAATCACTGTTTACTACACAGCTCCTCTGAGTCCACGTCAGCTCTACAGACCACAGAAACACTCATTTAGACAGCTTCAGTGAGGTTCAGACACTCAGAGTCAGCGTCTGACACTAAACTACTGTTTCACCTCCCTAACCTTTACACCTTTGTTTCCATGGAGACACCAACCAGCTTTAATGAGTATTTTAATCAGGAGAAAAAGCCTGGAGAGAAGATCTTTAGAAACATCGAATAACAGCTGCCAACTATGGCCTACAGTTTGACAAAAACGGAGCGAAAAAGACCCCAATATTCCCTGCTTAAACAACATTCCATGGATGTCATGTTTGATAAAACATCCCATCCTCTATGAAGATGATGTCTTCACAGCTTTTGACAAAATCCATCCAATGCCTTTGAAGATGATGTCTTTAATGCTTATAAAACATTCCATCCTCTGCCTTTGAAGATGTGGCCGTCAAGTTCATGAAACATTCCATCCTCCACCTTTGAAGATGATTTAAGCAGAGCTTTCTGAAACATTCTATCCTCTGCCTTTGAAGATGATTTCATCAGAGATTTCTGAAACATTCTCTCCTCCGCCGTTGAAGATGATGTCTTCAAAGCCTATAAAACATTCCATCCTCTACCTTTGAAGATAATGTCTGTAAAGTTTATGAAACATTCCATCTCATACCTTGAAAGATGATGTCATTAATGCCTAAAAAACATTCTACCCTTTACCATTGAAGACGATGTCTGTAAAGCTTATAAAACATTTCATCTGATACCTTTAAAGATGTCTTTAATGCTTATAAAACATTCCATCCTTTGCCTATGAAGATGATTTCATCAGAGCTTTCTGAAACATTCTAACCTCCGCCGTTGAAGATGATGTCTTCAAAGCCTATAAAACATTCCATCCTCTACCTTTGAAGATGATGTCTTCAAAGCCTGTAAAACTTTCCATCCTGTACCTTTGAAGAGGATGTCTGTAAAGTTCATAACACATTCCATCTCATACCTTTAAAGATGATGTCATTAATGCCTATAAAACATTCCAGCCTCTGCCTTTGAAGAGGATGTCTGTAAAGCTTATAAAACATTCTGTCTGATACCTTTAAAGATGATGTCATTAATGCCTGTAAAACATTTTATCCTCTACCTTTGAAAAGGATGTCTGTAAAGTTTATAAAACATTCCGTCTGATACCTTTAAAGATGATGTCATTAATGCCTGTCAAACATTTTATCCTCTACCTTTGAAAAGGATGTCTGTAAAGTTTATAAAACATTCCGTCTGATACCTTTGAAGATGATGTCTGTAAAGCTTATAAAACATTCTGTCTGATACCTTTAAAGAAGATGTCATTAAAGCCTATAAAACATTCCACCTAATACCTTTAAAGATAATGTCATAAATGCCAATAAAACATTCCATCCTCTACCTTTGAAGAGGATGTCTGTAAAGCTTATAAAACATTCTGTCTGATACCTTTAAAGAAGATGTCATTAAAGCCTATAAAACATTCCACCTAATACCTTTAAAGATAATGTCGTAAATGCCAATAAAACATTCTCTCCTCTGCCTTTGAAGATGATGCCTTCAAAGCCTATAAAACATTCCGGCCTCTACCTTTGAAGATGATGTCTGTAGAGCTTATTGAACATTCCATCTGATATCTTTAAAGATGATGTCATTAATGCCTAAAAATCATTCCATCCTCCACCTTTGAAGAGGATGTCTTTTAAGTTTATAAAACATTCCGTCTGATACCTTTACAGATAATGCCCTTAATGCCTATAAAACATTCAGCCTCTACCTTTGAAGATGATGTCTGCAAAGCTTATAAAACTTTCCATCTGAGACATTTGAAGATGATGTCATTAATGCCTATAAAACATTCCAGCTTCTACCTTTGAAGAGGATGTCTGTAAAGCTTATAAAACATTCCATCTGATATCTTTAAAGATGATGTCATTAATGCCTAAAAATTATTCCATCCTCCACCTTTGAAGAGGATGTCTTTTAAGTTTATAAAACATTCCATCTGATATCTTTAAAGATGATGTCATTAATGCCTAAAAATCATTCCATCCTCCACCTTTGAAGAGGATGTCTTTTAAGTTTATAAAACATTCCGTCTGATACCTTTACAGATAATGCCCTTAATGCCTATAAAACATTCAGCCTCTACCTTTGAAGATGATGTCTGCAAAGCTTATAAAACTTTCCATCTGAGACATTTGAAGATGATGTCATTAATGCCTATAAAACATTCCAGCTTCTACCTTTAAAGGGGATGTCTGTAAAGTTTATAAAACATTCCATCTGATATCTTTAAAGATGATGTCATTAATGCCTAAAAATTATTCCATCCTCCACCTTTGAAGAGGATGTCTGTAAAGTGTATAAAACATTCCATCCTCTACCTTTGAAGATAATGTTATCAGAGCTTTCTGAAACATTCCATCTGATATCTTTAAAGATGATGTCATTAATGCCTAAAAATCATTCCATCCTCTGCCTTTGAAGTTGTGGTCACCAAAGCCTATAAAACATTCCATCCTCTACCTTTGAAGATTATGTCTCAAAGCTTATGAAACATTTCTTCCTTCCCTTTTCCATTCTGGCCAGTCCAGGCCCCTAGTTGTCATATACCTGGCTGATTCTGTTATAGTGTATCAGTCACTGACTCTGGTCTGACGAGGCCCATAATCAGGATTTTCTGGTGGTGTGTGATCCAGGCTTTCTGGTTACAGATGTAAAGCAATCAGAGTGGTTGTTTAAAGCTCAGTGTTTGTGTAGCTCCAGTTTACCACAGATCTTCAAACATGGTGACTACCATAGAGTCCAGCCTCCATCCTGCTAATGTGGACTCACTGACATCAGTGACTAACAGTCTCTGTCTCTAACACTCCCTGTTCAGTGATGTCGACCACATGCTGTGTTCAAATCTAACAGCTGACAGTGAAAGTGATGATGGTGTTGGTGTGTAAATCTGCTGACACTGCAGAAACAAATGCTGCTACAACAACAGCATCTATGATTTAGAAATCAGAGATAGACACAGAGCAGTTGGTAAAGTCACTGAGCTCCATTCATGCTGCTGGACTCCTTTAGGTTTAGAATTTTAGGTAGGAGCAGCAGACCTGCATCATCTAGGCCTTTTTATTTGTTACTCTTCATTATTTAAGATTATTTAAAAGTCTGGTACACAGACTGAAGTTTGTTTCTTTATTCATCGTTAAACAGTCTTTAAATTCAGCTAAAATGAATATTTGATATCTCCATATTTGAAAAACTTTAAAATTATCCATCCCGACTAAGAAACACAATGAAGTACATGTTTTATTTTCTTTTGTTGGCCAGGATTACATTTTTTCTGGATTTCTTGCAGGCCATTTCAAAAGGACTAAGGGCCACAGTTGGCCCATGGGCCACAGTGTGGACCTCCCTAAAATACTGAATGATACCTTAGACCAGGGGTGTCAATCTCAATGACAGCAAGGGCCGAAATCTGGATTCAGGTCTAACCTGAGGGCCTAACAGCATCACCTTTTTAACCATAAACTGTCAATCTTGTTTTTAAAGGCTCACAATGTGAGAAAAGTAAATGTATTAGTTCAAAAAGGTCAAAACATGAAAACGAAATTGAAAAATAATGTTTTTTTAATGGAAAGTATATTAGAAAGAAAGTCAAAATCATGAGTTCAAAAGGTCAAAATATGAAATAAAATTTGTAATCATGAAATCAAAAGTCCAAATCTGGTTCAAATTTTAAAGTCTAAAAGGCCAAACTCTGGGATTATGAAGTCAAAGTGTGGAGTTGAAAATATCAGGTAAAACACAAAATAATTGGTTTAAAAGGTCAAAATATTATATAAAAAGTTAAAATTATGCTTTGAAATGCTCAAATTATGAAATAAAAAGTCAAAATCCTAAGTTTGAATCCTAATTGTGACATGCTAAATTGAAAATGTGACTTAAAAACACAATTCATTTCTTTTCCCACATTCCTGACTTCTTATCTAAATATCTTTACCCCTTACTTTTTCAGATTTTGTGACTTAACAAGGATATTTTAAATCATCAAGCATCAAGGATTTTTATACTTGAGGACATCTGCAGACCTCGTACTGATGGGCCAGTTATAACAGAAATATGAGATCATCTTCAGGGCCGGATTTAACTGTTCCATGGCCGGATTTGGCCCCCGGGCCTTGAGTTTGACACCTGTGCCATAGACTGTAGAAAGAATTAGACAAACCCTGTGTGACGTCAGCCGTCTGCTTATAGTAGGCGGACTCAAACAGCTCTTAAAGCCGACCCGCGGGGGCTTCCATATTGAAATTGCTGTATCAACTGAACTTTGGATCAACCTAACGGCCCGCCCACTAACTTGACGTCTTGTCAGCTAGCTAGCTAGCATTCTGGTCGACAGAAACAAAGCTTCTGCCTGTCGAGCTATCTGTCAGTCAAATAAGACGTCAATCAGTGCATAGTGAGATCTTGCCTAAATATAATTTAAACCATCGTGTTGCAAAAAAACTCACCCCCGTACAGTGAGAGCACATGAAGACACTAGCTAATGAGACACGCTTGTGTTTTTTTTAACTGCTGTAAACCAGTTTATTTCTAGAGTGAAAAATGCCTGTCCAATATCAGATCTCTGTGTGTTGTAGTAATGAGAAGTCATGCTGTCATTCTGTGGTGGTAAAGACAGCCAGTCTTGTGTTAATTACAATCATGAAGACAGTGCGGTGTGATGAGCACCCTTTAATAATAAATGTCTGAAGAGTGTGTGTCTATTTCCACCAGCTGCAACGCTGTCTGTGTGTGGAGATTCTAACAATAACTTCCTGTGACATGGTGTGATAACAGGTTGCTCGCCAGTGAAGATATGACCCAATTGTGTCACTTCCTTTTGCCAGTAGGTGGCGCTATGATGAGATGTTTTGCATGTTCAGTGTGATACCGTTGTCTTGCAAGAAAGAGCAGAAGATTACAGAATACTGTCTACTGAAGTTATAATAGGTTATAGTCATTTGTCACTATCAAAGATGTCTTATTTTGAAATAGAGATGAAGCTGGTGGACTTCCTGTTGGGATTTGGGCATGGGTCCAAAAGGCTTTTTTGTAGATCTTGAGATGACCCATATGCAGACCAAACATTATAAGCCTGGGCTGTATGGTATGCAGGGGCTGAATATTTAAAGGGAAAATAAAAAAAAATCAACACTAGAAATTTTCAATTGCCAGAAGGGAGCGCTGTTGCAGAGTAATGATATTGATGAATGAATGTATTCAGGATCAATGTGTGATCTTCCCTGTGAAGCTTAGTGATGACTGACAATAGCATAAACAGTTATGAGGCATTATTGGTGAATTTTCACTGTAACAGAGAAAGTTTAAGTTTGGGCTGTAGTCACGGCCCCGCCCTACGGTGAAAACTCACGGTTCTCTCAACGTGAGATCTCCAGGTTGTCTAGTAAGAGCAAAAAAACACCGCAGCGAGTCAGATAAAATCTCATGGACTAGATTGTCAAAATATGAAATGTGAAGAAACAAATAAATTTGACCTTTAGCTGTTCGTAGAGCATTTCCTGCACATTTTAGTGATTGACCACAAGACCTTCCTGACTCTAGGTCAGTGCGAGGGTCCTCACTGACTTGTGGTCAGTGCTAGGGTCCTCACTGACTCTAGGTTAGTGCTAGGGTCCTCACAGACTCTCCAGCAGTGCTAGTGTTCTCAGGTTGGAGCTAGGGTCCTCACAGACCCTAGGTCAGTGCAAGGGTCCTCAAAGACTCTCCGTCAGTGCTAGGGTTCTCACTGACTCTCCGTCAGTGCTAGGGTCCTCACTGACTCTAGGTCAGTGCTAGGGTTCTCACAGAGTCTAGGTCAGTGCCAGGGTCCTCACTGACTCTAGGTCAGTGCTAGGGTCCGTCCTGACTCTAGGTCAGTGCTAGGGTCCTCACTAACTCTCCGTCAGTGCTAGGGTTCTCACAGAGTCTAGGTCAGTGCTAGGGTCCTCACAGACTCTAGGTCGGTGCTAGGGTCCTCACTGATTCTAGTGCAGTGCTAGTGTCCTTACAGACTCTAGGTTGGTGCTAGGGTTCTCACAGACTCTTGGTCAGTGCTAGGGTCCTCACTGATTTTAGTGCAGTGCTAGTGTCCTCACAGACTCTATGTTGGTGCTAGGGTTCTCACAGACTCTCCGTCAGTGCTAGGGTCCTCACTGATTCTAGTGCAGCGCTAGTGTCCTCACAGACTCTAGGTTGGTGCTAGGGTTCTCACAGACTCAAGGTCGGACTCTAGGTCTGATACAGCATCTCTTCCTGTCATACTGCCACCTACTGTTGACCCGTAGTTCCACCTCATATATAAAATGCAACAAGCTCAATATTTCACATCATGGGAGTGTGGTGAGGATGTACTCAGCCCTTCTAAAATATTACTCCTGCAGTTTCTGTGGGGTCCCGGCTCTGATGTTAGTGTTGGGGACCTGAAAAGCATGCCAGTCAGTCCCCACTTGTTCTCCGCTCTGCTATAAAACAGCCACATCAGTCAGGATTGGATATCACAGAGGAACGGCCCCGCCCACTCTGACCATGAAGATAAGTTTAAACCAAGTTAAGGACTGAAGGTGAATCACAGCAAACCGACGCTCTGTCTCTCTGTGAGGGGCAGAAAAGTACCAGGAGGTGGTCTGTGATCAGCTCACAGTTTGACACATGTGTGGGGTTCTGTGGGAATGTTTGAGGACACAGCAGAGCAGCAGCACTTCTGGAGAGCAGGAAATGTTTGTGAGCTGCTCCAACATTCCTCTGACCAGGAGAAAAAGGCAACATGGCTGCAGAATATTTCCTGCGGTTCCTCTGCTGTCAGGACGTTCTTTAAATCTCCATGAACTGGACTGACCTGGCAGTCAGATTCATCTACAGTCACAGTGCAGTTAGGAGTCCAAGAGTTGACCTTCGACCTCTAAAATGTAGACAGGTCATCCCTGAGTCAGACATCTGTGCATACTTAAAAAACAATCCATTAAAGCGTTCTGTTTATCATTTGAGGTAAAGATTGACCATGTAGCTTTGTTCTGTAGTTCTCTGATAGAGATGATCAGAATATTTGGTTCATGATCGATTTTATATGAAAGAAGAATGGCTGGAGATTTGTCTCTGCCTCTTACACTAGAAAGGGACTTCACTGGCCTGTGGGCAATGGCAAGGATGGAATGTTTTATAAGCTTGAATGACATTATCTTCAAAACCAGAGGATGGAATGTTTTATAAGATTTAATGGCATCATCTTCAAAGGAAGAGTACAGAATCTTTTATAAGCTTTAATGACATCATCTTCAGGGGCAGAGGATGGAATGTTTTATAAGCTTTAATGGCAACATCTTCAAAGGCAGTGGATGGAATGTTCAATAAGTTTTGATGACATCATCTTGGATGGAATCATGGTGAAGCTGGGGATGTTTGAACCTTTTTTTCCCTCCTATCTTGGAAAATTGTAGGTCATAGTTGGCAACTTTTGGAATTGGGGTTGACCTGGCAATAGTTGCCAACAAAGGACAGTCATTATCAGGAAAATATTGGCAATTAAAGCATCTGATTATGATTTGATACTATTCAAAAACAATAATTGACTCATGATTGAGATATTTAGAACTTTCTAAAGCCATTCATCCCTGAGTCAGCGCGGATATTTGAGTACAGTTTGGAGAAAAACCTTGAAGTGTTTTTGAGTCACGTTGGTAGGTGGACAAACATAAAGACATAAGGCCTCCAGCTCCTGTATCCTGCTGATGTGGAGGCATAAAAACACAAAGAGCTGAATATTTCCTGTGCTTCCTTCTGCTGTAATGGCATTGCAGGTTAAATCCTGATGAAAGCCTTCTGATAAGCTACCGATGGAGCCGCTGTGTGTCGGCAGCCCACCAGACTAATGGTTTTGTCTATCTTCTAAATGAAGCGTCAAAAATGTGCAGCAGATTTCATGTCCACCAACAACAATAACCATGATCTGATGGAAAAGGACCTGGCTGCTGTGGGCTTGAATAAAACATCATTCCTGCTGCCTCCGGCCGTCGTGACTGAACGCTGTTGGCTGCACACAGCCGCCATTTGGTTCTGGAACATTCCAGCGTGCCACAGAGGAAAAACGAGCAGATCGATGGAGTCTAGACGCTGCGTGACGTCAGAGAGCTGACAGCATGGCACGTTAGAAACCAGCGCGGCTGTGAGCGCTGTTTCTGTGGTCAGCTCTCTGCACGGTCAGAGCTGCTGCACGAACACAGAGACAGATATTTAAAGAAAAGTCAGCGCTGACTCAGCGATGAACTCTGTTTCAGAGTCTGATCTGTGGAGAGCGTGAACATGAATATGTTTCTAAATTAAAGCAGAAGTACAACTTGGCCTTTATCTGCCTCTCTGAGGTGAACATAGGCCTAATGACCTCGACCTTTGACCTTCAAAACATCAGTTATCCTCAGGTCAGAGCCAACATCTATGCTTAGTTTAAAGAAATCCTTCTGAGTGGTCTCGGGATAATATGTTCACAAGAATGGCCCTGACTAGAATCCAGACTATGGCCCGCGGGCCAACTGAAGCCCAGGGTAATGTTCATCCCCAGCATCCCCAGCGTCACCAACATTACACCCTCTGCCTTTGAATATGGTGTCATCAAAGCTTTAAAAACATTCCATCCTTGCCTTTAAAGAAAATGTTGTCAAAGATTTAAAAAGTTCCATCCTTGTATTTGAAATATTTTGTTGTCAAAGTATATTAAACATTCCATCCTCGGCCTTTAAAGATGGTGTCACCATAGTTTAAAAACATTCCCTCCTTGTATTTGAAAAATTATGTCGTCCAAGTTTATTAAACATTTCTTCCTCTGCCTGCAGATACTGTCATCAAAGCTTATAAGAAGTTCAGTCCTTGCCTTTAAAGATAATGTGTTCAAAGCTGGTTAAACATTCCATCCTCTGCCTTTGAAAATGTCTTTAAGGTTATTAAAAATTCCATCCTTGCCTTTAAACATGTCTTTAAGTTAATAGAACATTCAATCTTGCCTTTAAAAATGTCTTTAAGTAAAAAAAAAATCCTTCATTGCCTTTTAAAATAAACATTCCATCATCTGCCTTTAAAAATGTCTTTAAGATTTTAAACATTCCATTCTTGCCTTTGAAAATGTCTTTAATGTTATAAAACATTCCATCTCTGCCTTTCAAAATTTTTTTTCAGTTATTTAACATCCCATCTTTGCCTTTGAAAATGTCTTTTAGGTTACAAAACATCCCATTCTATCCTTTTTAAAATTTCTTTCAGGTTATGAAACAACCCATCCTTGCCTTTGAAAATGTCTTTAAGGTTATTAAACATTCTTTCCTTGCCTTTTAATTTTTCTTGAACGTTATAAAACCTGCCAACCTTAAATACCTTAAAAATGTATTTAAGTTCGTAATACATTCCATCCTTTCTCTTTGAAATGTCATTAAGCACAATAAATATTCAATCCTTTCCTTCGAACATGTCTTAAAGGTTATTAAACATCACACCCTTTCTTTTTAAAATATCTTCATGCTTGAAAAACATTCCTTTTGTGTCTTTGAAAATGTTGTTAAGCTCATTAGACATTCCATACTTGCCTTTGAAAATGTATTAAAGGTTTAAAGCATTCCCTCCCTGCCTTTTACATAAAGCCTAGTGTGGAAGAGCATCCTAAGTCAGACTCCCTCCTAGTTTCTGAACAGGTCTCTAGTCCATGTGGACTAATAACGATAGAATAGATCCTCTCTATCAGTGACATTTCTGACATTTGGATTTCTTGATCCATTTTACCCCAATAATCCACCAGTTTATGTTCCAGTCTGTCTATAGGGATCAACTGCACCATCATTAGACTGGTATAAAGACTTTGGGGGCTTTTTGAAGGGCCTGGACCTTGATGTTGGGGTCAGGGGTGCTACACAGAGACTTTTTGTTTAATCAGAATCTATTGTGATGTATTTTTGTTTCCTTCTATGACCCTTCACTACGTTCTAAACACACGTCTTAGTCCGTGGAAACAGTTTTAGACATATTCCTCATATATGATGCACACCTGTGAGGAATTTATCCTGAGGTCCCTTGCAGCATGAAGTACCTTTGCCTGAAGGTAAAACCTCCTATGAATATGGTGGTCCTTTTAGATTTCACTAGAAGGATCCCTCATGGACCAGGAAAAGAAGGTGACCATTTAAAGAGCCTCTGAAATGGGATGCCTCAGAGACATCAAAGTGACTTTGCGTCCACCCTCTGAAGGAAGCAAACCCTGAATTGAGACACAGCTGAGATGTGGATTTTATATTTAGAGTAGATGTTTGACCACAGAGAAATGTTTGGGGTGGGCTGCATGTGTAAATAAAAACAGTTTAATTTTCATCCTGACCTTTCTGACCCTTCTTTTTCCAGCTCTTTGGTCACATTCCTGCATCATGTCAGGGCAAACTGGTGTGTGCTTCTGTCCACCATCTCTAGAAATCCTTCATTCATGAAAGAGAAGCTCAGGAAGGTTTAGGGAGTGAATGCTCTTTATCACAGCTGCATGTTGTTTAGAATCCTACACATGTAAAGACTTCTATCTGAGCCGCTTTCTAAAATGTTTGGAATGGAGACCCCCCCCTAAGGCGGAGATGATCCCACAGGACTGCACAGAGGAAACAGTCCCTCTGACAAACGGCTCCTCGGGGAAGAAACTGACCCTCTGTGGGCGTGTACTGTGGAATATCAGGCTCTTAAGGGTTAAGACTGGCTACTCTAGAGTTTAGGGTTCAAATATTCAAGCTGGCCCACTAGAACCAGAGCACGTTCTCTCCGAGATGCTAGCCGGATTTAAAGCTGACATTTTTTGACCCAAGTGGATGTGTGGAGATCTCACAGCGTGGATCACAGTGTATTGACTGATTCTATTAACCAGAGCTGTGAGGATGAGGAGCAGATGCACAGACATCACTGAGTACTCTAAATACTAAATACTACCCATACTGTCTGCTGTTTTAACCTACAGGAATCACAGACTGCTGAGTCCCACAGAAGACCATCAAGTATTAATGAGGATTTTTTCCTCCACCACATCCCGCCCCTCACTGAGGGATGGTTGAACCAGTGAAATCCTGTGGTTCTCTCCCTCCTCTCCACAGAACATCCATCACACTGAGAGATAAATGTCAATAATGCTTTCATCAGTCTGCACATTAATAAAGCCGTGGTTTATGATGAAATGTTAATGGGACTCTGTCAGAGCAGGCACAAAGAGGCAATCTTCTGTCTTCATGATAGGATCGCAAACTATTCACCACAGCAATCATAACCCTAATCATAGTAATCAACAACCCTAATCATGGTAATCCATAACCCTAATTAGGAATCTGCTAATATATAAGAATGAATATACTTATAAGGCTGCTGGCATCCTGTGCAGTGTGCTACACACCAGAATGAGAATATTGCACTTTCTATATGAGGTAGTACTGGCTGTCAGCAGTAGGTGGCAGTATGACAAATCCAGATGCTAATATTTTAAATCTATTAAGGCAGAACTGATGATTATCATGAAAATTCAAAGAGGATGGGACATTTTATGTTAAAGATGCTAACCAGTTGCATTTGAAGCCAACTAGAGGTTTCATACACCAACTTCCTGCCAAACTGGCGAGATATCAAAAGGCTTGCCGTTGCCAGTGAGGCATCCTTTATCAGTATTCTGGATTGATGAGTGATCCTTTAAAACCCCTTAAAGCTTGTTGTCGCATATTTGATAGATAACTTTATGATACCTTTATCTAATAAATATGATCACAAATTATTTATAAAACTTCTGAATACAGTCTGAAAAATGATTTTAAAAAATGCCCTCAAGTGGATTATCAGGTACCAAAAACACCCAAAGTATGAATTATATACAAGAAAATATAAATGTTAAATTTGGAATTGGAAATTTAAAATTATGGAAATTTTGATTTTTTGGATTTCAGTAGAAAGTGAAATAAACATTTCATACAATCTGGAGCCAGTCCAGTGAAATGCCTTAGACTAGCTTGTTATGATGTGAAGAATTATCGACTGGCAAAAAAATGTGAAAATTTGACATTTAGCTGTTTGTACTACATTTCTGATACATTTTAGAGGATGGTCCCAAGAGACTTTCTCTTGGTGTGGTCATGATACTGTTTCTACAAACATTTGTAAAAGAATGGGTCGCTCTCAGGAGCTCAGTGAATTCCAGTGTGGTACTGTGATAGGATGCCACCTGTGCAACAAGTCCAGTGGTGAAATTTCCTCACTCCTAAATATTCCACAGTCAACTGTCAGTGGTATTATAACAAAGTAGAAGCGATTGGGAACGACAGCAACTCAGCCATGAAGTGGCAGGCCACATAAAATGATGAAGCAGGGTCAGTGGATGCTGAGGTGCATAATGCGCAGAGGTCACCAACTTTCTGCAGAGTCAATCGCTACAGACCTCCAAACTTCATGTGGCCTTCAGATTAGCTCAAGAACAGTGGTAGAGAGCTCCATGGAATGGGTTTCCATGGACGAGGAGCTGCATCCAGGCCACACATCACTAAGTGCAATGCAAAGCGTGGGATGCAGTGGTGTAAAGCACGCCACCACTGGACTCTAGAGCAGTGGAGATGTGTTCTCTGGAGTGACGAATCATGCTTCTCCATCTGGCAATCTGATGGCCGAGTCTGGGTTTGGCAGTTGCCAGGAGAACGGTACTTGTCTGACTGCATTGTGCCAAGTGTAAAGTTTGGTGGAGGGGGGATTATGGTGTGGGCTTGTTTTTCAGGAGCTGGGCTTGGCCCCTTAGTTCCAGTCAAAGGAACTCTGAATGCTTCAGCATACCAAGAGATTTTGGACAATTCCATGCTCCCAACTTTGTGGGAACAGTTTGGGGATGGCCCCTTCCTGTTCCAACATGACTGTGCACCAGTGCACAAAGCAAGGTCCATAAAGACATGGAGGAGAGAGTTTGGTGTGGATGAACTTGACTGGCCTGCACACAGTCCTGACCTCAACCTGATAGAACACCTTTGGGATGAATTAGAGTGGAGACTGAGAGCCAGGCCTTCTCGTCCAACATCAGTGTGTGACCTCACAAATGCACTTCTGGAAAAATGGTCAAAAATTCCCATAAACACACTCCTAAACCTTGTGGAAAGCCTTCCCAGAAGAGCTGAAGCTGTTATAGCTGCAAAGGGTGGATCATTGCCATATTAACTCCTATGGATTAGGAATGGGATGTCACGTAAGTTCATATGCGAGTCAAGGCAGTCCTTGACCTCCTAGCCCTCCACCTCCCATTTGAGGCCCCTGTGGAGCGCCTGAGGGACGGACTTCCACAAACCACATTTGTAAATTTCCACTGGGTGACAATTTTCTGTCAAGTTTTGTGAGTTTTTGAGCATCTTATGGCTTCATTTTAGCAATATCAATGCCTGCAGATATAAAAGGGTCCTCACTCTAAGGTCGGTGCTAAGGCCCTAAAAATACTAATGCTGAAAATAAATCATCAATGTCAGAACCAATCATCAATGATTTAACATCAGTCAGTGACCATGGTAATGGTCATTGTCAACATAACTAGGGCTGCAAGCTGCACTGCAGGGCCCACCCACCCCATGTTCATCCTCCAGGGCTCTCATCAAAAGAAAACATTAAGAAGGTCACACTGCAGTATGGGCTGTCAACACTAGGTGGCAGTATGACAAAGTTAGATGCTAATATGTGGATGTGATCTGGACAGGGTTAAAATTCAAAGAAGATGAGACATTGTACATAAGAGGTATAACTGCCTTCTTACAATAGGTGGCGCTACAGCACAGTCATGAGGCTGACCTTTAAAATAGTTAAAGGGTTAATCCTGATCACTGAAGCAAATCTGATGTTTCATAATGTAACTTCCTGTGAAACAGTGAGATATACAAATGGTTGCCATTGCCACCATTAATAAGACATGTCAGTGACAATAGATACACAGAAATGGCCTTGGGTCACTTCCTGCTGCCATTAGGGGGCGCTCCAGCAGAGCAATGAAATCAATCTTTAAACGCGTAGAGGGACAGACCCTGATCACACATGTGGAATTTTAAGCAAATCAGATGTTTCATATGAGTTACACCAACTTCCTTCAGTGAAACATGTCAGTGTTGTGTCCCCCCAAAACTGCCAAGGGCCGAGGAAAAAAAAAAAAAAAACATTTCAGTAGGGTCCTCAACTGTCTTCATCATCAACGATCATCTTCACTGGCATTAGTATCATTTAAATCCTAATAATCATTGATTGTTTCATCGGTTATCATCATCGATCGTGGTCATTTTCATCCTCATAACAGCTGATTGATCCTGTTGCCGTCCCCTCTCTGGGTCAGCTTGGATTTAAAGCCTTTAACAGATGACGAACACACTCCTATCCTGAGAGCAGTGTTCCAGTGCGTGTGATAATGACCCTCAGAGGACAGCAGGGACGGAATTCAGGCTGGGGGCCAACACGCCACTGATGAGGGTTTGTTACAGACGGACTCACAGTTTGATCCTGATCCAGAACGTCTTTAATTATTTCACCAACAGCACCACAGTCAGAGTTAGGCCTGAACACTGGAAATGAACATATTCATCAAACATGCTCATATTTTTGAATGGTGACAAAAACAATTCAGTCTTTAAAAGGAGGGGTGGGGCAGAGTCTGAACCACAGGGGTCGGGGATCACCGCTCTAAAAATGGAGGGTTAGTGAGATATCACAGCAAAAATAAACAAAAATACAAAGAAAATACAGATTATAAAGTTTTTCTCCATGGTTTTGTCATAAACAAGCTGGAAACGCTGATATACTTTATAGACGATAAACCTCTGATGTAGTACTGGTGAGACTGGAATGACAACTGGGGGTCTAGACTGGCCAACATGCAAAAGGTAAGGATGGAATTAAATGAGCTTTGATGACATCATCTTAGGAAAGAAAGGAATGTTTTAATAAATTGAATGGATGAAAACATCTTCAAAAGAAAGAAAGGAATGTTTGAAAAAAACTTTAACAGTTAACATTATCTTCACAGGAAAAAAAGGAATGCTTTATGATGACATCATGTTCAAAGGAAAGAAAAAAGTTTTAGAACTTAAAGGATGACATCATATTCAAAGAAAAAAGGGAAAGTATTCAAACGTAAAACAATAACATCATCCTCAAACGAAAGAGAGGAATGTTTTAAAAACTTAAGAGGATGACATCATTTTCAAAAGAAAGAAAGAGATTTTTACAAACTTCAAAGGATACCAACTTCTTCAAAGGAAAGACAATAATGTTTTAACAACTTTCAGGAATGACATCATCTTCAAAGGAAAGAAAGGAATGTTTTAAAATCTTTAAAGCACTGATCATCAACTGGCGGCCCAGGGGCCACATCAGGCCCCCCAAAGCTTCCTGTCTGGCCCCCAGAATATCATTAAATTCAGAAAAGCACAAAAAGAAGATGTTGTGGTTTTAAGAGTATCTTTTAGCTTCAAATGTCTGCAGCTATTAAATCCACCTCAAAGGCAATTAATATTCAAATAGTTTTAGAATGACTTCACATTTGACCTGTTTTCACAGAAATTCACTTGTCACCCATTATTAATAAATATTAAAAAATGTGTTAAAACTGGCAAAAATGGCCAGATAGAGTGGTGAAAAAGGGTTAGAGAGTGGAAAAAAGGGGCGATGAGATCCAAAGGGGTTGTAGAGTGGCACAAAGGGACAAAAACTTGCAGGAAAAGTGATGAGAAGAGGTTAAAATGTGGCAAACCATTAGTACTGAAGGAAAAAAGGGGCAAAAAGTATAAAACTGGGTGAAAAGTGGCAAAAATGGTGACAAAAGTCATGAAAAGTGTCAAATATAGACAAAAAGGGGAAAAAATGGAAAAAGGAAGGATAAGACAGGCAAGAAAATAGTTGAAAGGGGTTAAAGAATGGCAAAAAAAAAACTGGGTTAAAGGGGCAAAAATGGTCAAAAATGATCAAAAATTGGTTAAAAGTGTCAAAACAGTGAAAAAATAGCCAATGGCAAAGTAGTGAAAAGGCAGGAAAGTGGGTTAAAGAGTGATAAAATAATGATGAGTGCCAAAAATTGGTTAAAAGTGTCAAAACAGTGAAAAAATAGCCAATGGCAAAGTAGTGAAAAGGCAGGAAAGTGGATTTAAGAGTGATTAAATAGAAAAAATGGGTTAAACATGGCACAAAATGTTACAGAAATGGCAGAATGAAGCAGCGAAGTAGTGAAAAGTGTTAAATATGAGTTCATATTGGTGCTAAATCATAATTGTTGAGCGCCAATTCTCTGGGATTTTCAGGATCCCAGCCAATTCTGTGGGCATGCCTGTCTCCTTGTGGTCTACGGCAACATATATTGGGATATACAGTGCTTAACAAATGTATTAGACCACCTGTCATATTTGTCTCAGAGACCATCCAGCATCATGAAGTGCTTTAATGCGGACTCTTTCATTTTCAGTGAGCTCTCCACGTTTCACCATTTTGAACAGGAATAAGGAATTTCAAACTGAATTCATCCAAATTTGAGCCGGCTCACTGGGCTTCTCTGAGAAGTCTGAAATGAATCAAGCATAACATTCAACCACTAAAACTCATTTTTCTGTTCAGGAATGCAAGTAAATAACTATAATTTGACATATTAATCAAGAAATATGAATGTGCTTTACTATTTTTTTTTTTTTTTTTTGTAAATCAGTAAATTTGAAAATTCATGGATAACAATAATAATTCTATTTTAGCATTAAAAATATCATTTGGGTTAAAGAGCTTCTACATATTGGTGTGTTAACCATTGCAGAAACATAAAAAATGATTTTGGTAATTACCAATGCTGTTAATTTAGGGCAGCTGTGGCATAAACCTTACTTTGGTTAGGGTTAGGGTGGTCTAATAAATTTGTTAAGCACCTTATCTCACTGGTAATGACTAAAAATGTCCTGCAATTTGAAAAAAAAATGAATAAAATATGTTAATCAGAACAAAATATGGGTTTAATTTTTCTTTATTTGGAAGTCTGGCCCCCAGAGACTTAGTCAAGAATAAATCTGGCCCTTGTGCAAATGCACTTGATGACCCCTGCTTTAAAGGATGCCATCATCCTTAAAAGGAAAGAGAGGAATGTTTTAAAAAACTTTAAATGATATCACCATCAACAGAAAAAAAATAGATGTTTAAAAACTTTTAAGGATGACATCATCTTCAAAGGAAAGGCTGGAATGTTTTAAAAACTTTAAAGGAAAACACTGACTTCAAAAGATATTGAGGAATGTTTTAAAAATCTCAAAGGATGACATCATCATCAAAGGAAAAAAGTAATATTTTAAAAACTTAAGAGGATTACATCATCTTCAAAGGGAAGAAAGGAATGCCTTTAAAACTTTAAATGAAAAAATCATGTTCAAAAGAAGACAGGAATGTTTTAAAAACTTTAAAGGATTCTAGGATGAACTCAAGGCAGAGGACAGAATGGTTACAGAATTTTGGTGAACACTGGATGTTGAGGTCCTTCTCCCTTCATGTTTTAAATTGCCATAGTTGGCAACTTTTGAAATGGTTGCCAGTAAAGGACAGTTATCATTAAGATTGTTGGTACTATTACTGTGTGAGACTGAGTTATGATGTGCCATTTAGGAATGGGCCAGTTCTTAGAGCCAGCTCTGTCACAGGAATGATAGGAGTTATGTAATCCACATTTAAACTGGTGCCCAGTGCAGAATATTATTATTATTATTATTAATAATAATAATAATAATAATGATGATGATAGGAGCTAACATGATTGGTCTATCCTCTGCCTGTTCCTACTGGTATCAGTACAGAAAGCATGTAGACTAAGTTTCACACGCCACAGAGCAAAATCAGAGTGTCAGTTAGACAAACAAGCAGAATGATCCTAAATTACACAATAATAGCTCCATACTCTTAGTGTTTGTAAATGCATGAGCTCAGTGGTTTAAATTTCTGTGAACATGCAGTTTTTCTGAAAATGAGACATGGTCCTGTTTAAGAGGATCATATCTCTTCAAACATGGTCTCTGCAGCGGTAAAGTCGGGACTCTGGATGTTGTTTGGAGTAAATATTTGTGTCTAAATAACTGAAACTCTCTGAGAGCGCTCAGGAACAAATGCTCTCACTAACTCTGACTCCCTAATGAATGGTTACTGTCCCACACTGACTCTATCTAATTTCACTGTAGCACAATCACAGGCCAGGCCTGCAGCACTGAGATCTTTCGTAGACCCTGTTTCCACCCCGGTCCAGGATGTGAGGCCTGTTTACACACAGACAGAGTCTGGAGAACCCAGTGCTCCCCTTCACACAGTTCCCATGTTACCAGTTCCTGTCATCCCACAGTGTCACACGCTCAAAGGAGCAGATGTGACATTCTTCCTTCCTGAGTGTGAGGATGAAAACGCCCCCTACAGGGTAAAAATAGAACGTCACATCACAGCAAGCATGTGAGAAAAAAAGCCTCATTTCTTCATACTGTGTGATGTTGGTTATTAGTTTATGGTGTGTATTTGAATATCTCTGTCTCTGCTGCAGTCTCAGCCATCAGTATACGCCAACTCATTTTAATTTAAAATGAGAAATCCAAAATCAAGAAATATTCCTTATTTCTTTATTTCCTTGTTACTGAAAAAAAAAAAACAGGGAAAAACTGCATTTAGTGTCGTTGGGTGACTCATTAAAAAAAAAAAACAAGACAGAAACCGAATCGCGTTTTTTTGTTCCAAAAACAAAAGTAAAAAAAAAAAAGAAAAAAAAAACTGTTTGTTACCTCCGCCAAGGAGGTTATGTGGTGGGTGGGTTTGTTCATTTGTTTGTTTGTTAGCAATATAACTAAAAAAGTTGTGGATGGATTTTGATGAAATTTTCAGGAAATGTCAGAAATGGCATAAGGAAGAACTGATTAGATTTTGGGACTGATCCGGGTCGCCGTCTGGATCCAGGAATTTTTTAAGGATTCTGTACTATTGGGAGATAGGGCTAATGGCCGGGGTCTGCGCTGTTACCACTTTACACCAGGAGATGGCGGACATGAGTAACTTCAATCCCAGCAGTAGTTTTTGGTGTGTTTCTATTCAAAGTTTTGGAGTTTATAGAGTTTGAAAGATGCACACCCAGTCGAGGAGACTAGTCGGAGCGTAACAGAGAGACAGACAGTGAATTGTAGCGAGAATACTCACAATGCTGAGAGGAATAGAGGAATATTCACCCTTTGCCATGATTTCCAGTCGTCCGGTGAGACCATGGGTGTATCTATTGGCACCCGTAGTGAAGCCAATGCTATGCCTCACAGGGTTTCCACCCCTACGGGGAGTAATCGGCGAATGTTGTGGAGGGGGGCACACAGGGACGGATCCAGGAATTTTTTTAAAGGATTCTTCACTATTAGGAGAAAGGGGTAATGGCGGAGGTCTGCACTTTCTGAGTGCCTCTCTGGTTTTTCATGTAATCATTGTACTAACAAAAAAAAAAAGCAGAACACTGGGGCTGTAACATTCTTTTTCACACAACACCTACAGCACGTCATCCAAAGGAACAAACTAAGAGTGTCCTAAACCTTATTCTTCTGTCAGTGTGCTGTAAGCAAATGCAGAGCAGAGCTCTGAATCACAGGTTAGTGCTGTCTTAAATTGCACACAGCCATGTTGCACTAACAGGAAGTGACAATGGTTTAAACTCCTCTGATTTCTTCTTCTATTTTTTTAAGATATTCATCAACGGATTGTTGTGATGGTTCTGTTCTAGTTTAGTTTTTAGAATGGATTTTATTTTTTTCTGATTCTCTCCTCCCGTTACTCTCCTCTTAAACGGTCAGTGTCTTACCAGTGTTCCTCTCTGTTCTAGGCCTCTGTTTCCTGCTGCTGGAGATGTCTTACCAGTGTTCCTCTCTGTTCTAAACCTCTATGTCCCTGCTGCTGGAGATGTCTTACCAGTGTTCCTCTCTGTTCTAGGCCTCTGTGTCCCTGCTGCTGGAGATGTCTTACCAGTGTTCCTCTCTGTTCTAAACCTCTATGTCCCTGCTGCTGGAGATGTCTTAAGCCTGTTTTATGCTTGAAGCATCTGCGAGGTCGCAAGTGTCAGCGCGTCGAACGTGACATCAAATATGAAGGCACGCCCCTTCACGGGTCCCCCCTTGTCCTTCCTCTCTTGATTGAGCGGCTGTATGGATCATCTCCTCTCTCTTTTATGCTCTAACAACAACAGTAAACACAGCAACTCCTCTTCGTGGTTCTCCATGATCAACAAATCTTTCTCTATGACTTGCATTAAACAAGCTATAAATGTGATTCTTGAAGACTCTGCCCCATAGCTTTTGGGAGAATATCAGTTTGCGGTGAAGAGCAAGTATAAATGCACCAGACGTTTCCACATCATGATTCCGCATCAGTTTTTGTCCATGCGGCGTGGAAAGCATAACTGAGCCTTTACCAGTGCTTGTTCTCCTATATGTTCTCAGTCTAATCCAGCAGGTGGTGGTATGCCCGTAGCTGGTTTTCAAACCTTCCGAGGAGAAGAAGAAGAAGCTAGCATGGCGCCACTTGGGTCATGACCTGGGCAATGATTGTTTAAGGAGTCTGGCCCGCCACCATGGATGTCTTTAAAATCCTTCCTAAGAAGCCAGCACTGCCCTCTTTCTATTTACACATCTGTGTGAGCTCAGGCGATGAAATGGGCTCTCACTGCACAGATTCAGCCGTGTTTAAGGCATCAGGACATGTTCCCTTTGCAACTCCTCTCACTGATTCCCACTTTTCTCATCCATAAGGGGAGCTATAACAGACCGTTTGGTGGTTTGATTTCCGATGATTTCCATCGTGCTTCTAAAAAACATCAGCAAACTGCTGAGTCAGGGAAAGACATTTAGTTTTAACAATGACATCTTTAAGTGGACACAGCTGTCCTTCTCTTCCCAGGTGCATTCACATCTCATTTGAACCGCTGGTCAGAGTCCACCAGAAATGGGAGTCTTTGTGCTGATGATGAGGGACCTGAGCCCAAAGGTGACGCTGTGGTTCACCAACCCTCACCTGAGCTCAGCCACTCTGGGAAGTGGTGGAAAGACTGGGATCTGTTTTCACCTCCAGAATGATAATTCATCTCCATTTTCCTCTGGTTCTCCTTGACAAACTATTGTCAGGTTTGCGGGGATGATGCACCACTGAGCAGCTCAGTGAGAATGAACACTGTCAGATGGGGCCTCTTTGGGGGGTTTCCTACTGTCACTCTAAAGTTCACACATTTTGACCACAGCTGTTGGGGGTTGTGTCTCCTCTGCAGTTGCAGTTACTCTACACTGAAGGTCTTTACAGCTCCTCCTCATCTGACCAGAGTCATGGTGGCGCTGGCGGGGCATGTCAGCTGGTATTTGGAGAACAGACCAGAGAAAACCAGAGGAACCAGAATCCGAGGCCGAAGTGAAAGCAGCTGATGAAATATAGAGACGGGCCGAGCCTGATGACTGTTTGTTCTCTGTCAGGATCATAACAACACTCGTCTACATCCTCAGTATCCTTTGAAAGCAGCTCCAGCCTGATCCTTTCCAGCTCTGACGGGGTGTGGGACTCTGTCCTGTCGACAGCAGCTCTTAGTCATCATTTAGGGATGTTTGTCTGCCGTCTGATTTCCTCCTTGTAGTTTGTTCAGATCACTGTGAACACTCAACTCATCCACACAAACATTTATGGATGTGACTGTTAAAAACATGAGCAGAGAGACAAACAGAACCCTTCGTCCTCACTGAGCTCTGAGTTTGAATAAAGATCCAGTCTGTGGTGGTCTCTGGGTGATCCAGAGGTCAGTGGGTTGAGGAAGTGGAGCAGATACACCACAGATACTTAATCAGAGCCAGCAGAGACTGCCTTTTCTGACCCAATTTAAGATTCTGTGTCAGAGATCTTTGGAGCTTCATGTGACGGTCCTTTGTTTGTTGTAAGGTCTCCTGTCTCTGTCCAGTCAGCCTGATCCAGATCACCTGGGCCCAATGCTCTCTGTCACTAAAACGCAGCCAGTTTCACCCCCACATACCTGGACTTTACCTGCCAGGCTTGAGTGAAACTTAACGTTTAGTCAGAGTGTAAATGTTTGCAAACGGCTGCTGTACATCATTTCTGTGGCTCTCAGACTCAGTGTAGGGACTTCTTAACAGCTTTTCTCCGTCATATTGTCATGAACATACTTTTAATAAAAACGATGATATACTATCTTGCTAATGAACCTTGAGGGGAACTGGTTAGTTTGGCATAACAACTGGGGGTGAACACTGGTCTACAGGCAAAAGGCAAGGATGGAATGTTCATAAGTTATGATGACATCATTTTCACATGCAAAGATATAATGTTCATTAGTCCTGATGACAACATTTCCCCAGGCAAGGATGAAATGTTCATAAATTTTGATGAAAACATTTTCATAGGCAAGGATGGAATGTTCAAAAGTTATGATGACATGATGTTCGAAGGCAAAGATGGAATTTTCGTCAGTTATGATGACATCATTTTTACAGGCAGGGATGGAATGTTCGTAAGTTATGATGACATCATTTTCAAAGTCAAGGATGGAATGTCCATAAATTATCATGCCATCATTTTCAATGGCAAGGATGGAATAATTGTTAGTTATGATGACATCATTTTAACAGGCAAGGATGAAATGTTCATAAGTAATGATGACATAATTTTCAAAGGCAAGGATGGAATTTTCATTAGTTATCATGCCATCATTTTCAAAGGCAAGGATGGAATAATTTTTAGTTTTGATGATATCATTTTAACAGGCAAGGCTGGAATGTTCGTGAGTTATGATGGCATCATTTTAACAAGCAAGGATGGAATGTTCATAAGTTATCATGCCATCATTTTCAAAGGCAAAGATGGAATAATTTTTAGTTATGATGACATCATTTTAACAGGCAAGGATGGAATGTTTTATATGTTATGATTTCATCATATTTAAAGGCAAGGATAGAATGTTTTATAAGCTTGAAAAGATGACATCATCAATTGGTGGAGGATTTTTCCAAAATACCAAGCCATAGTCGGCAACTTTTGGAAAAGTGGGTGGAACTGGTCATCGCCAGCTCCACCCACTTTTCCAAAAAGGGAAGGACTGTTGGTTTATCTATCTATAATAATGACAGAAAGATGAAGTATATGACACCCATCCTAGTCTCAAAGTAGATTTCTGTATTCAGGAGATCCAGCAAGAAGGATCTGCTTCAGCCCAGCCCTGATTGGCTGGGCGCTGCCTGACGGACTGGGACGCTTATTGAGCGAGATGTGAAAGGGAAATAAAAGAGTTTTTGATCCCAGAGAAACGCGGCTCGGACAGCTGACCCCCTCTATGCGGCTTTTCTGTCAAATGGAACATTCTGGCATCAAACCAGATCCTCTCTCTCTCTCTCTCTCTCTCTCTCTCTTGCTCGCCCTCTGTGTGCCAGCTCTGACGCCAGCCTGCCCGCCTGTCAGGCCCAATGTTTCAGGCTGCCATTAACAGGCCGAACACAGCTTCACTTGCACAAAGCCTCAATGTTTAGAGTCACTAATGATTCCTCTGCAGCGCTCTGCTCGCCACACAACAACACATGTGGGTTGTCTCTGTGGAGATGCTATAATAATGGATCTATCTCTGGGGAACGTGTGGCCCTGGGTCCGTAGAGCTGAGTCACTAACATACATGGTTTTACCTTCAGGTAAATGTGTGCAGCCACCTGGAGCTTCATACTGCACCAGCCTCGAGATACAGTCATCAGGTGTGCTTCAAGTATAAAATTTATATTTCAGTTATTTCAGGTGAATTGTGAATGTAAGTAAACCATCAAGAGAAAATAAAATTAGACCAACATAGATTCCGATCATCCATAAATGTCCCTGTGGTCCCCCTGACTTGTACATCAAGGTCCAAGCCCTTAAAAAGCCCCGAATATCTTCACATCAGTCTAATGATTGTACAGTACATCCCTGTGGACAGACTGGAACATGAAGTGGTGGATCAATAAATCCAAATGTCTGATTAGAGTCAGAAGAACAGAAATGTCACAGATAGAGAGCTTCCATTTTATTCGTGCTTAGATATCAGGATGGAAGGAGTCTGACTTATGATGATCCTCTACATGCCTGCATGCTAAAGGCAAGGAAGGAATGTTATACAAGGTTTGATGACATCATCTTTTTAGGTAAAGATGGAATATTTATTAGCATTGACTACCTTATCTCCAAAGGCTAGGAAAGTGTTTTAAAAGGTTCGATGACATCATCATCAAAGGTAAGGATGGATCATCTTCAAAAGCAGAAATAGAATGTTTAATAAGCTTGATTTCATCATCTTCAAAGGCAGTGGATAGAATGTTTTTTTAAAGCTTTGATGAAATCATCATCAAAGGCAAGGATGAAATGTTTTATAATCTCTATCAACATATCCAAAGGCAAGGAAGGAGTGTTTTATAAAGTTTGATGACATCACATTTTAAGGTAAGGTTGGATTGGTTTATTAGCTTTGATCTTCAAGGAGGAATGTTTAATAAGCTTGATTTCATCATCTTCCAAGGCAGGGGATGAAACGTTTTATACAGTCTGATGACATCATCTGTTAAAGTAAGGGTGGAATGGTTTATAAGCGTTGATGACAGCATCTTCAAAAGCAGATGTTGGTGAAGCTGAGGATGTTGGAGCCTTTTCCCTTCATTTCTGCATAGAAGGTCATAGTTGGAAACTTTAGGAATTGTGATGGTGTGTTTCCCTCACTTCTCGCCAGCTCCGCCCCTTTTCAAAGTTGCCAACAAGAGTGGGTATCAGGATTAGACTGTTGGTTTCTCTGTGTTCTGATAATGATAGATAGAAGGATGATGAAGGATGGTTAATATCTGTAGAACTTGTCTTTTGGTTTGAAGAAGGATTTGAATTCTGCAGAATTAGGGTAAATGGCTGATGTTGGTCTGCCTAGGGCTCATCACTAAAACGGCCCCTGGTTTGTAATGATAGATTGATGATCAGACATGGGGCTGTAGAGGAAATGTTGTCTTAAATCTGTTTTTCTGTCCTCTGCTTCCTTTCCTCGTGTCCCTCCACGCGTCTTTGCTTGGAGGGGCTGAAGGAGAAGTGAGGGTTGATTGGCCGCCACTTAGAGACTTGTAATGGACCCCGGGGCCACAGTTTGTCTCTGCAGGAAGGGCAGAAGAAGAGAAGGGAGGAGGGATTTACTCTCAGTGATCAGCGTTGAAGCAACAAGGCAGCTTTGTCCCCTTTACTTTGTAAACACTCCCACGCCACATGGAGATGCCATGTGAAGACAAACAGCCAATCAGAGGAAGTCTAGAGGAGTTTTCAGCAGCAGGTCCTTTCGTTTTTGTTCTAATTGAATCCGTGCAGGTCCTGATGAAACTTGGAGCAGCGCCGTTGAACCAAAGACAACACAGATCAGTCTGATTATGCAACACTGACAGGGTTTCACTCTTCTTCTCCTCACGCATGCAGGAATATCAAAAAAAAAAAAAGAAAAATAGAATGTTACAGTGCAACTGCTCCGTACGTTCGTCTCACTTTTTTATCAGAACACAAAAGCATCAGATGAAAAATGAGGCAATTTTTGTTTAATTTCCTTAAGGGGGAAAAAAACGGTTCGGATCAGATTGTGAATTAAGGCAAGGTTGGAATGATTTAAGAGATCTAAAGGCTGAAATACCCTCCAAAAGTAAATGATGGGATGTTTTATAAGCTCAATAGGATATTAACTTTTAAAGGATTGAATGTGTTATAGACTCTGAAGGATGACATCATCATAAGAAGGCAAGGAGGGAATGATTTACAAGATCTGAAAGCTTCAATCATCCTTCAAAGTAAAGCTTGGAATGTTTTGAAAGCTTTAAAGGAACACTGAATATAAAGATTGAGACTGATAGGCATTGACGAATAATTATCATTCAAAGGTACAACTGGAACATTCCATAAGCTTTGAAGACATGAGTGGAACGCTTTTTAAGCTTCAAAGAGTGACATCCTCAAAGGCAAGGATTGAATGTTTTTGAAACTGGGAATGTTGGGGTCTGTTTTTATCCAATTTTGACTCATAGTAGGCCATAGTTTGGCAACTTTTGGAAAGTTCTCTAACAAATGCAAACAAAGGACGGTCAACTTGAGGGAATTATTGGTGAAGATATTGAGTTGATAAACTGGGATTAACATGAGGCCCGATGAACTTGAACTTTGACTTTTAAAATCCTCTAAAACATTCTTGAGATTTCATTTCACCCGGAGCAACTGGACGATTGGACATCTCTAACCTTAGCTATGATCGGGGTGGACGGACAAACACTGGTAAATTAATCCTCCAAAGGTCCTCTCCGGTGAAATTTAGAACATTTTAAGAAAATCTTTAAGAGACAGAGATTTTCTAACTTTTCTTTAAAGCAGACGAAGCCAAACCAGAATGATACAGGCCGTACTAACATTAACACAGACTAGTCCTCTTAAGTGGTGGGAAATGACCCCATTCCTCTGTCCCAGACCATGACTTACACCTCGGATTAAGACCCCCCCACCCCCTGCCCCTCCTGGGTGTACCAGTAGCCTATATGACATTCCTTCATTCCTTTAGTTTCCCACCAAGAGAAGCAGACCCAGACGCTGACCTGTTTCCAAATGTTGAACACACATATGTAGTGTTAATGTCTGATCAAAGTGTCAGAGCAGCGAGTTTCATCAATGACATCACTGATCAGACACAGGTTAGCCTCAAACATCTGCTTCATGTTCACAACAGTACAGATGGAAGAGGTTTAAGCTCTAGCAGTCACACAGAGGGATTCTTCTGTGTCTGAATCCTGCATGGTCGAACATTCCCGCAGCTCATAGAGGTTTAAGCTCTAGCAGTCACACAGAGGAATTCTTCTGTGTCTGAATCCTTCACAGTCAAACATTACCACAGGTGGTAGAGATTTAAATTCTAGCAGTCATTCAGAGGGACTCTAATGTGTCTGAATCCTGCACAGTCAAACATTCCCACAGCTGGTACATATTAAAACTCTAGCAGTCACACAGAGGGATTCTTCTGTGTCTGAATCCTGCATGGTCGAACATTCCCGCAGCTCATAGAGGTTTAAGCTCTAGTAGTCACAAAGAGGAATTCTTCTGTGTCTGAATCCTGCAGGGACAAACATTCCCACAGCTGGTAGAGGTTTAAAACTCTAGCACTCATACAGAGGGATACTTGTGGGCATGAACCCTGCACGGTCAAACATTCCCATGGCTGATAGAGGTTTAAATTTGAGCAGTCATACAGAGGGATTCTTCTGGGTCTGAATCCTGCACGGTGAAAAATCCCACAGCAGATGTTTAAAACTCTAGCAGTCACACAGAGGGATTCTATGTGACTGAATCATGCACGGTCAAACATTCCCATAGCTGGTAATGATTTAAACTTCAGCAGTCATACAGATGTATTCTTCTGTGCCTGAAACCTCCATGGTCAAACATTCCCACAACTGGTAATAATTATAATTCAAGCAGCCATACAGAGGGATTCTTGTGTGTCTGAATCCTGCACGGTCAAACATTCCCTCAGCTGGTAGAGATTTAGAGCTACAATCATACAGAGGTATTAGTAACTGTCTAACTGTTGTCAATTATTGATCACTGGTTAATCCCTGAGCTCTTCCTCTTCTTTAATGTTCCAGGTTTAAAATTTATTAACAGCACCTCTCATCTTTACGACCTGAGGATGATCCTGGCTTTTATTGGGGAACTCCACATAAACTTTTATGCACTGACACTGCACACGTGTGTTCACTGTGTTCAAAAGGCTGAGCTGCAGCTGCACAAACAGAAACAGAGACACTTCTCCAGCCTAACCCTGATCCTCTCCCGTTGTTCCTCGTGTTTCACACTTCAACTTTAAATGCTATTAAATAAATGTCGGAGTTAAAGCCTGTCGCTGTGACTCATTATCTGCTGCAGGATGTGGGTCAGAAAAAAACACAAAAACATGCTGCTATACAAACCACGGCATGACACCGGATGTAACAGATGCACTGGTATTCTTAGAAATCTGCATCTGATAAACACGGAGACATGGAGATCTTTACTCGTCCTGAGAAGGGAAATATCAGAGAAAACAGCTGTTTGTCCTCAAATACAGATGATGACGCTGGAAGATCTGTCGAGACCCAAAGTCCAGTTAGACTGGGAGAGTCTGGGTCACTACAGGGATCCAACTCAGGACAGTCCAGACCAGAAAACCAAGGATCAGTAAACCAGGGATCCTAACTCAGGACAGTCCAGACCAGAAAACCAGGGATCAAAACACCAGGGGCCCTAACTCAGGGCAGTCCGCATCAGGTGCTGCCTTCCAGGCACAGACAGGAAGTAGTGGCATTGTTTGAACTCTCTGATTGGACAGATCCTGGCCCAGACTCTGAAATGATTTCATACCTGGACTGAGCTGACGCTGACTCATTGATCTGACCATCTGCCTACCAGAGGTGTTTTTAATCATTTTCACCAAACCTCTGGGGCCGTTAGAGTCCGGCCCCGCTGGTGTAGGGCGTCCTGGTCCATGTGAGTCTTCAAACGGAGGATGAGGGAGCGTCTCTGCTGTTTTCACAGAACAGCACCATAAAACGTGTTGGCTGTAATGAAACGGATTCAGGGATTAATTATCCAGCTCAGGATACCTGGTTCCTTTTTATTGGATCATTCAGCGCAGATTTTCTCTTTTCATTAAAGGCCAAACACGCGGCTTTTTACTTTTGTGGACATGTCGGCTTAAAATCAGAAACAGGACACTCTTTCTCAACTCCACACTGAGCTAACTTTAAAAACATTCTCTCTTTGTGGGATCGAAGCAAATGTCTCCTTGAAAACAGCAGCAGCAGGCATAGCAGACGCGATTGGCCCATTTCTACCTGTTGCATATTGGTTGGCTCAGCAAAAATCAAGGATCAGAGGTACATTTAGGGAAGTTTGGTCACTACAGAAAAAATCATACAGTGTCAGTTTAATCATAAAAAGCCTGCTCAGGCCTCACTACACCAGGTACGTGTAGAAGCAGTTAGGTGTGTCACCAGCGACTGAGGCCTCCCACTGATACCACTGAACTCTTTTTCTGCACTCAAACAGACCTACTACTACGGCAGACCAGCCAATAGGACACAGGTAGAGGACATACCAGCCAATAGGAAACAGGGAGAGGATGGACCAGCCAATAGGAAACAGGGAGAGGATGGACCAGCCAGTAGAAAACAGGTAGAGGATGGACCAGCCAATAGGAAACAGGTAGAGAATGGACCAGCCAATGGAAACAGGTAGAGGATGGACCAGCCAGTGGGAAACAGGTAGAGGATGGGCAAGCCAATGGGAAACAGGTAGAGGATGGACCAGCCAATAGGAAACAGGTAGAGGATGGACCAGCCAATGGGAAACAGGTAGAGGATGGACCAGCCAATGGGAAACAGGTAGAGGATGGGCAAGCCAATGGGAAACAGGTAGAGGACATACCAGCCAATGGGAAACAGGTAGAGGACATACCAGCCAATAGGAAACAGATAGAGGATGGACCAATCATGTTAGCTCTGCAGTGGTTTTCTCCTTTGATCTCACTAACATAGTCCTAACATCCTGTCACACACACACACACACACCCCCACACACACACACACACACACACACGTGAGTGCGCGCACGGTAAAAGTCTGAGAGCTTAAACTAATCATCAGACTTTAACAGGAATTATTAAACACCTTTCAAAAATGGCAGAAGAGTGATTTTATCTGAATATTGTTTCTACTTTTAGAAGCCTAAACGAAGTCTGTAGGAGCTGAGGCAGAGTTTTAGGGTTTGGAAGTTGACTGAGGTGATTGATAGAAGGTTGGAACTCTCTCCAGATGTCGTGATTCTGTATGACACTCTTTACAGGATGAAACCAGCGATTATCAGGGGCCCATGGGTCCTGAAACCCAAAGACTTCTGGATTAGGCCATGCCTCCACTCTGGCTGTTTCTGCGTCTCTATAAAACCAAACCTGACCCCCTGGTGTTCTCCCTTTCTATCCCGCCCATCCCTTTTCTCTGTGTCTCTTGTTGCCCTTGTCAGCAGGGTCCTAAAGGGGTTTGAGGGGTCTGGGAGCCACAGCAGGCCCCCAAAGCATCCCCAGACTAATGTTGGTAAATGTTTCACATCACTCTGTGGTCCTAGTGAGGAAGATGAGAAAATGTGAAACTCATTTCAAAAACTCTCAACAACAAACAAACCTCTAGTCCCCAAATGTTTTAATTCCTAAACAAATTCCACAAAATGTACAAACAAATTTCCAAAATTTCAGTGAAAAACATCCAACCATGTTTGATGTTTAAAATTGTGCTCATAGTTCCTTAAATTAGCTTTAACTGGCTAAGCTACACAAAAACCCACACATTTGTTCCAAAGGACCAAAAACGTCCCATTGGAAACCATAGAAAACGACATTTCTGATCCCACATTTATCTGGACATAAACAAATGCATTCCTTTATGTTCAGTTGCATCTTGGACTACAAGCTGTCAAATTTATTTTTTCTATTTGTCCACCAGATGGCGCTACTTTTTCCCATTCAATGCATGCCACAAAATTTCTCACGTTTCACAGTTTTCTGTAAGAGTGGCTTTCTCCTGAAATATAAGTGTGTGATGTTGGATAATGGTGTGTGTGATTTTGTTCTGTTAAAAACAGCTGAGTTTGGGAAACATACTGGCCATTAAAGGGTTAATATCTCAGAAATATTATTAATATTTGATATGTTTATTTCAGTTTGAAGGAGTTAGAAGAGACTGACTCATTTAAGGTGGAAAAAAATACAAACGCATCTTATTTTTACAGCTGATTTCCCTCTTATGGGTTAATGTTGTTTCAAGGCTGCATGGTGGAACAGTGGTTAACACTGTCTCCTCTAAGTAAGACGGTTCCTGGTCTGAGTCCCAGTCAGACAGGGCCTGTCTGTGTGAAGCTTGCGTGTTCATTAGGCTCAATGGTGACTCTAAATTGCCCGTAGGTGTGACTGTGAATGTTTACTGCAAGTGACTAGGGTTAGTTCGGGCAGACCATGGATCAGCTGATTCACTCTAAGAGGGCAATCATACTCGTTCTGCCATATTTACGCTGCGTTAGCCTGCCTACACGTTGCTGCTTCCTCTCCATGCTGCTCTTTGCAGCCCTCCTCCACCCCAGCTACTCATTCATTCTGCTTCTGACTTAATCAGTGCCATCCAGTGAGATCTGCTCTTCTCTGGGTCTTTACTGCTTCTCTTCCTTCCCTCAGGCTTTCCTTGTAGGCACAGAAAAGTCAGGAACGTATGCTGCTACTGCTTGATGCTGTCTAGTTAATTAATAACTGCTAAAAAGAGAAATAAACATGTGTTTGTTCACAAACTGTCCCCGACTGAATTATTGATGACAAATCAGAACCTTGATGGGTCTAATTTCATAGGCAGCCCTGGCTGAAGGACCACAGCATGCATGATGAATCACACCTGGCCAGGTATCTGCTGTTGTGTCCTCAGTGGCAGTAGAATGACGAGTCTCATCCTCTGGACATTCTGTGGCTCTACACACCACTTTGGACTCACTAAACCACGTCCATGTTTTTAATAAACTCATCTGATCTGCAGCTGAGGATGTGTTTGTTTTAGCACAACGAAATCTCAGTCAAACACATGTTTTAACATCATTTCTCTCCACAGCATCCTGATTTAATAACCTCAGTTATTTTCAGCTCAGAACAGAACATTAAACACTCCTGGTCAACAAGAATAAAAACATGAACGTGTTTCTATTCTACCACACTGGACCATGAGTGTGTTTCTATTCTACCACACTGAAACACGAACATGTTTTGGCCATTTCCAAGGGTCTTCTTGGATTTTCTTTTTCTAGGTTTATCCAATCCTTATTTTTTTAGTGGACAGCTTAATGACACCTTAGTGATGAAAACCTTTTGGACTGGTGTAAAATCCTTGCAGACTCATGACATGAAGGCTGTTTAAACTTTGACATCTCTCCATGGAATCTAGTTCTTTTTCAAAAATAGGGATAAATCCCACAATGTTCCTACTCTCTCCCAGGAATGGTTGCCAGATTCATAGTATCACACCCATCATATCAACCAATGCCCACATATCTTCAACTAAAGCTGTCACTGTGACAATGTATTATGAGCCATTAAACAGGAAGTATTTTTGGGGGGCTAAAATACTTTTACTTCCATTGGTGTTGCTATAAACAAGCTCAGTCATGAAATGGCAGGAATCCTTTGGTTTATGTAAGTTGGTTTTGTCATTTTTTTTATTTGAAAGACAGCTCTACTGAAAACAGCTGACCTCCCTCAGCTCAGATACCAAACGCTGAACACACTGATATTCAACATTTAAACAAACATTGTGCTTTTATCTGAGTAAACGTCTGTGGACATAAGGAGGTGAGGGGGTCAAACAAAGTTTTCAGAGTGTGCTGCATGAATAAATCAAATCATGTAGATTTAAAGGAACAAACAGTGCTTTTCCAAACCCCCAGAGGTTTATGTTAAATAGACTTCCAGTCATTGGGTTTCTACCAGGGCTGTGACGAACATCAGTGTTCAATAACTGTGAGGGAAAATGGGATGATTAAAAAGTGTCCAACAGGTCAGAGAATAGAGCTATTATTGGTCAAAGATATACAATACAAACATGTTGGCAAGTAGTCATATCAAACACATTCCTAAGTATGCATAATATAAAAACATTCAGCATAGTTTATCTCTATAACATTATCAGAACATACATATACCAGCAGTATTCCCCTTTTGTTGACTGTCCTTTGCAGCTTTTGTAAAAGTGGTTGGAACTACCCACTTTTAAAGTTGCCCACTATTGTCTGCTAATTAGCAAAAAAGGAATGACACAGCCCCCAACATCCCCAGCGTCAACAACATTCTGTACTCTGCCTTTAAGATGATGTCATCTTTTATAGCCTATAAAACATTCCATTCCTGCTGTTGAAGATGAGGTCATCCTTTAAAGTCTATAAAACATTCTGTTCCTGCTGTTGATGATGTCAATCTTTAAAGTTTAAAAAACATTCTATCATCTGCCTTTGAAGATGATGTCATCCTATAAAGGTCATAAAACATTTCATCTGTGCCTTTGATGATGTCAGTCTTTAAAGTTTAAAAAACTTTCTATCATCTGCCTTTAAGATGATGTCATCTTTTAAAGTCTATAACACATTTGAGCTGTGCCTTTGATGATGAGGTCATCCTTTAAAGTTAATAAAACATTCCATCTGTGCCCTTTAAGATGATGTCATCCTTTAAAGTCTATAACACATTCGAGCTGTGCCTTTGATGATGAGGTCATCCTTTAAAGTTAATAAAACATTCCATCTGTGCCCTTTAAGATGATGTCATCCTTTAAAGTCTTTAAAACAGTCCATCCCTGTCTCTTGCATGCCAGTCAGTCCATGCCCTGACCTCTTTTATTGTGAAGCCATGCTGTTGTAGCTCTGATAGAATCTGGTTTAGCATTGTCTCACTGAAACAAACCAAACAACCAATCATGTTAGAAAACAGACAAAGAGGCGGAGCTAAGCAGGGCTTAATCCTTCTGACTAACAACTAAAAAATGCTGGACTGTAGTCATATCAGGCCCATCTCTGATTATGGATAACAGGTATCCTTTTTTGAACCAGATCAGACTGTTGCTGTTTATGAGACCAATCAGAAATGACTTTTTAACACTGTATTTTTGCCTCCTTTAATGGCAGGACCAGTCATGTTTGTTTACTAAAACAGAGCATCCCTATGACAGAAATTCAAAGCTCTTTGAATCTCCTCTGTTTACAATACCTGTACCCTGATGTTTTTAGTTTTGACCTTTGACCTTTGGCCTTGAATGGCTAGTAACCATCTTAAAAGCAGCATAAACTGAATCATGTTGTAAATACTAATCAGAAGATCTTCATACAACTATGCTTGAAAATCAGTTAACAATCCCCTTAACTGTCTTTGCTTTGACCCTAAAGATCCTAGTCTTTGCCCTGACCTGATCTGAACTGGCCCTGTGGATCCTCTACTTCAAAGTCTGTGTTATATAAGGCCCTTCAATGAAAGCATTGGTGTGATTCTCTGAATCTGCAGGAGGAACTCACTAAGGCATGGCAGAGGAGGGGAGTGACTGGGTTGTAGGTGGTGGGCTGAGGGCTATGGCACCAGTGTGTACCAGGTCCTGTTCAAACCCTGAGAAACTGCCCCCCTTCTGTCATGACCTCGGTTCTCCCAGACATTAGGTGGGAAATTGCAGGAGGTCAGAACAGGTCCACAGGTTCACAGTCATGAGACGCCGCTCTCTGTGGTCCATGTTCTGACAAACGCTCTGACGGGTCAGTCAACCATCCAGAGACGCAGCCAGACACAGGAGACCTAATGCGACCGACATTCAGCAGAACAGCAAAGACAACCAGAGCTAGACCTGGTGGTCGATCCCTCAGAGAACAGACAATGGTGTAATGTCTGAAATCCCAACAAGTTCATCATAAACCCTTGACAATGGAATAGGAACAGGGCCACTGGAACCCAAAAAAAAAAAAAAAAAAAAGAAACAATCTGACTTTCATCTCAAAAGTATGACTGTAATCTCATGATGCTGAAAATATTGTCAGATCTCTGACTTTAACCTCAGATTTCTGATTTAATCTCAGAACTCTGTAACCTTGCAAGAGCAGATGGATACACCCATTTCCTTGTTTCTCACTGGCGAATCCATCTTGCAAAGCTCCCGTCTGAACCGTTTAGGCTCGGTTAGAAAGTGACAGGACCAATCAGCTACGAGGGGCAGTACTCTCAGGCGCAGCAGAGCCATGACGTAAACAAGCAGCAGCAACAGCTGGTGTGGTTATGGAGGAAGGGATTAGCGTGGATGCTGTTAAAGCGCCAGTTTTATCAGAACTGGACGACATTTCTTCATTAAAAGAAGAACAAAGAACAGCAGTGAGTAGTTTTCTTTTCAAAAAAGACATAAGTCAAGTACTTACATGTCTATAATTGCCATGTTTCATGTTCCTTCCAGTAGCTGTGCCGCCCAGCTTGCTAGGGGCTACATCATAAGTTTTGCAGCTCTGATTGGCCCATGAAATGTGACAGAAAAAATGTTGACCCAATCATTTTTTCAAAGCCTCTGCCTTTACTCAAACAATTCCTATCGAAGCTCCCAGATGGATGTGTGAAACACATCCATCTGGCATGTCAGGTTAAGAATTCTGACTTTAAACTCAGATACCTGATTAATCTCAGAATTCTGACTTTAATCTTAGAATTCTGATTTAATCTCAGAACTCTGACTTTATTCTTAGAATTCTGACTCTTATCGCAGGATTCTGCCTTCATCTTAAAATTCTGACTTTAATCTCAGAATTCTGACTTTGGTCTCAGAATTCTGACTTTAATCTCAGAATTCTGACTTAAATCTCATTGTTCGGACCTAATCTCATGAATCTGGGTTCCATCTCTGGTTGTGGTTCATGGTCAGATGCTTCTCTCCTCTTCTTCATGTCTTTAAACAGCCGTCTGTGATCATGAAGATTTCTGTAACTATGACTTCTGGTAATTTAGCTTTTACAATGCATTGTGGGATACCATTGGTGCACTAGGGTAGAAGAAGTCTTCACTGGAACTCTGACAGCAGTATTTGTTGTATTTGCTCCATCACAGAGTAGTTGCACTGTGATTTCAGACACAACACAGGTGTCACTTTGTGCCAAATTTCTGACTGGCCACTGCCCACAAGTACAACGAATGAAAAAAAGTAAAATTACACTGATTACCATGTTTGCAACCATGAGCTAGCTTAGCTCCTGAGCTAGCCTCCTGTCAGCAGTCAATAGCTGGGCACCATGTTGTTCTCTAACTGAAGCCCATGAGGCTGAGGATTGGAGGTCTAGTGTTTTTAAACCATTAATCAGCACACTGTGGTGTCTCTCAGAGTATGTGGGCATATACGTGTCCATGAATGGCCCTTTGTCTAAAGATGTAGTACCCTGACGGTGCCAAGAGTCTGCCCGCTGTTTGAAAAGGCTGGTCAAAGGGCCTCAGCCCCATTATGAGCCTCACTGCTATTCTCTGCTGCACCCACACAGACTTTTATCTGTGGATGCTCTCCAGGGTGAGTTCAGACCTAAGACCAGGAATAAACCTTACATTTATGCAGAAATTAGGATAAACCCACAGCCTTACTCCTGCAGAGAGCTCGTCCTCAGATGGACCCATCAGAGCTCACAGTGATTCCTCAGAGCTACAGGCCAGTTATCCATGCTAAACCGGACCGAACCGGGCCAAGAGAGGCCCGCTCAGGGTGCCAGAGCCCCGGGCATCTCCAGGGAGGTGTCACCCAAACAGGCTGTGCACAAACACCGCATTTCTTCTGCAGCGAGAGATCGAGCTTAGCAACAGCTTTGTCTGTGTGCTGCTGGCTGCACTCACGCATTATCCATACTCTCATTGATAGGCTCTTCATGTACAGAACATGCTGGAACACTGGCCGCTGTTATATAAGAGCAGATGAATGAGGGACTTTAATGAAGGTGAAGATCTGCAGCAGGAGTCACAGACTCAAACGGAGGCCAGTAAAGCCTGGAGAACCAACAAAAAAACTTGTTTCAGAGTCTGGGTTTCACCCGAATTTATTTATCTGGATGTTTTAACTCATCATGACTCACTGCAGTTTATATCCAAACATATGACACAAATTCAAACAAATAGGTAGAAATTCAGCTAAAGAGAAGGCTGCAGGTATCCAGGTAACAGGTCAAGCAGCAGGTGGCGCTATGCATACCAAAGAAAAACCACAGCAGAAGAAGGGGGCTCAACGCCAAGCTGCTGATGGCCCAGAGGAGTGTTTTCATTAGAGGGATGCAGCCCTCTAGTGGGCCACCAGAGGCCAATTACAACCCTAATTCCAAAAAAGTTGGGTCACCGTGTAAAATGTAAATAAAAACAATGATCATCAAATCCCATACATCCATGTTTGATTCACAATAGAACATAAACAACACATTAGAAATTGCAACTGAGGCATTTTAACATTTTTAATGACAAAAAATGAGCTCATTTTGAACTTGATGACAGCAACACATCTCAGAAAAGTAGGGACAGGGCAACAAAAGTTCGGAAAAGCAAGTGGTCCTAATGAAAACTGTGACTGCCAACACAGTTGGCCCTGCCATCCACCAATGACGGTTAAAGCTGGATCATGGAGAGAAGACTCCACGTGTGAACACATCCAGAAACACCGGTGTCTTCTCTGGACCAAAGCTCATTTACATGGGCTGAGGAAACAGGGAAAACTGTTCTGTGGTCAGATGAATCCCAAAACCATGGACATAATGTCCTGCAGACTAAAGAGCAGAGGGGCAGTCATGTTTACCATTGTGTAGCATCCCCTCTTCTTTTAACAACAGTCTGTAAACATCCGAGAAGTGAGGAGACCAGCTGATGGAGTTTTGGGAAAGGAATGTTGTCTCATTCTTGTCTGATGTAGGATTCTAGCTGTTTGACAGTCCTGGGTCTTCTTTGCTGATGTTTTCCTTTTCTGATGCTCCAAATGTTTTCTGCTGGTTAAGGTCTGGACTGCAGGCAGACCAGTTCAGGACCAAGACTCTTCTCCTGTGAGGCAATGCTGTTGTGATGGATTGTATTTTGGAGGTCAAAGGTCAAGCCCTTCTTCTTGACCTGCTGCTGTACTCTGACTGTCCTCCACCTGTTTACCCTGAGGAGAAGCACTAGGAGGTTGGTCCAGTTCATTCTATTGTTCTAAAGAGAGAAAGAATTGCTGTGTGACCACTATGAACCAGAGTTGAAGACAATCCTGAGAAAAGTCTCAAAGTTCAGCCCATCCAGAGTCCAAATCAAACAGTGAGAATACCAATAACCAGAGGATCAACTCCATAATCCAGACAACAATCCAGCCAGGAAACCCTGGCACTGAGCAGAGCCTGACCTCGCCAAGGGTCACTGGAACCACAGTAGTCCACTCACCCATTGACATCCTCCACTCACAGCATCCTCCTCCATCACTGGGCTTCAGCTGTTGCTGTTTCTTTCTCTGACCATAATAATCAGGTACATCAGAAACACTCTGATGAAAGGACTGCATCTGACAGTGTAAAAATGAGAGATTTCAAGGACACTTTACCTAGAGAGCACCAAAGAGCAAAAAGTAATAGTGTTTGGAGAGCATTTATAACGATGAGGAAGTCAAAGCATAACGCCGTGAAACTGAGAATATTAAAAACATGACAAGGAGGAAAAACTAGACATTATTACAGAAAACAACTGAGAATATTAAAAACATGACAAGGAGGAAGAACTAGACACTATTACAGAAAACAACTGAGAATATTAAAAACATGACAAGGAGGAAGAACTAGACACTATTACAGAAAACAACTGAGAATATTAAAAACATGACAAGGAGGAAGAACTAGACATTATTACAGAAAACAACTGAAAATATTAAAAATATGACAGGAGGGAAAAACTAGACATTATTACAGAAAACAACTGAAAATATTAAAAATATGACAGGAGGGAAAAACTAGACACTATTACAGAAAACAACTGAGAATATTAAAAACATGACAAGGAGGAAAAACTAGACACTATTACAGAAAACAACTGAAAATATTAAAAAATATGACAGGAGGGAAAAACTAGACATTATTACAGAAAACAACTGAAAATATTAAAAATATGACAGGAGGGAAAAACTAGACATTATTACAGAAAACAAATGAGAATACTAAAAACATGACAAGGAGGAAAAACTAGACACTACAGAAAACAACTGAGAATATTAAAAACATGACAAGGAGGAAGAACTAGACACTATTACAGAAAACAACTGAGAATATTAAAAACATGACAAGGAGGAAAACTAGACACTTATTACAGAAAACAACTGAGAATATTAAAAACATGACAAGGAGGAAGAACTAGACATTATTACAGAAAACAACTGAGAATATTAAAAACATGACAAGGAGGAAGAACTAGACATTATTACAGAAAACAACTGAAAATATTAAAAATATGACAGGAGGGAAAAACTAGACATTATTACAGAAAACAACTGAAAATATTAAAAATATGACAGGAGGGAAAAACTAGACATTATTACAGAAAACAACTGAGAATACTAAAAACATGACAAGGAGGAAAAACTAGACACTATTACAGAAAACAACTGAGAATATTAAAAACATGACAAGGAGGAAGAACTAGACACTATTACAGAAAACAACTGAGAATATTAAAAACATGACAAGGAGGAAAAACTAGACACTATTACAGAAAACAACTGAGACTATTAAAAACATGACAAGGAGGAAGAACTAGACATTATTACAGAAAACAACTGAGAATATTAAAAACATGACAGGGAGGAAAAACTAGACATTATTACAGAAAACAACTGAGAATATTAAAAATATGACAGGAGGGAAAAACTAGACATTATTACAGAAAACAACTGAGAATATTAAAAATATGACAGGAGGGAAAAACTAGACATTATTACAGAAAACAACTGAGAATACTAAAAACATGACAAGGAGGAAAAACTAGACACTACAGAAAACAACTGAGAATATTAAAAACATGACAAGGAGGAAGAACTAGACACTATTACAGAAAACAACTGAGAATATTAAAAACATGACAAGGAGGAAAAACTAGACACTATTACAGAAAACAACTGAGAATATTAAAAACATGACAAGGAGGAAGAACTAGACATTATTACAGAAAACAACTGAGAATATTAAAAACATGACAGGGAGGAAAAACTAGACATTATTACAGAAAACAACTGAGAATATTAAAAACATGAAGAGGAGGAAAAACAAGACATTATTACAGAAAACAACTGAGAATATTCAAAACATGACAAGGAGGAAAAACTAGACACTATTACAGAAAACAACTGAGAATATTAAAAACATGACAGGGAGGAAAAACTAGACACTATTACAGAAAACAACTGAAAATATTAAAAATATGACAGGAGGGAAAAACTAGACATTATTACAGAAAACAACTGAGAATATAAGAAAACATGACAAGGAGGAAAAACTAGACATTATAACAGAAAACAACTGAGAATATTAAAAACATGACAAGGAGGAAAAACTAGACACTATTACAGAAAACAACTGAAAATATTAAAAACATGACAGAAGGGAAAAACTAGACATTATTACAGAAAACAACTGAGAATATTAAAAACATGACAAGAAGGAAAAACTAGACATTATTACAGAAAACAACTGAGAATATTCAAAACATGACAAGGAGGAAAAACTAGACACTATTACAGAAAACAACTGAGAATATTCAAAACATGACAAGGAGGAAAAACTAGACATTATTACAGAAAACAACTGAGAATATTAAAAATATGACAGGGAGGAAAAACTAGACACTACAGAAAACAAATGAGAATATTAAAAAATATGACAAGGAGGGAAAAACTAGACATTATTACAGAAAACAAATGAGAATACTAAAAACATGACAAGGAGGAAAAACTAGACATTATTACAGAAAACAACTGAGAATATTAAAAACATGACAAGGAGGAAAAACTAGACATTATTACAAAAAACAACTGAGAATATTAAAAACATGACAAGGAGGAAAAACTAGACATTATTACAGAAAACAACTGAGAATATTAAAAATATGACAAGGAGGAAAAACTAGACATTATTACAGAAAACAACTGAGAATATTAAAAATATGACAAGGAGGAAAAACAAGACATTATTACAGAAAACAACTGAGAATATTCAAAACATGACAAGGAGGAAAAACTAGACATTATTACAGAAAACAACTGAGAATATTAAAAACATGACAAGGAGGAAAAACTAGACATTATTACAGAAAACAACTGAGAATATTAAAAACATGACAAGGAGGAAAAACTAGACATTAATACAGAAAACAACTGAGAATATTAAAAACATGACAGGGAGGAAAAACTAGACATTATTACAGAAAACAACTGAGAATATTAAAAACATGACAAGGAGGAAAAACTAGACATTATTACAGAAAACAACTGAGAATATTAAAAACATGACAGGGAGGAAAAACTAGACACTACAGAAAACAACTGAGAATATTAAAAACATGACAAGGAGGAAAAACTAGACATTAATACAGAAAACAACTGAGAATATTAAAAACATGACAAGGAGGAAAAACTAGACATTATTACAGAAATCAACTGAGAATATTAAAAATATGACAAGGAGGAAAAACTAGACATTATTACAGAAAACAACTGAGAATATTAAAAACATGACAGGGAGGAAAAACTAGACATTATTACAGAAAACAACTGAGAATATTAAAAACATGACAAGGAGGAAAAACTAGACATTAATACAGAAAACAACTGAGAATATTAAAAACATGACAAGGAGGAAAAACTAGACATTATTACAGAAATCAACTGAGAATATTAAAAACATGACAAGGAGGAAAAACTAGACATTATTACAGAAAACAACTGAGAATAATAAAAACATGACAAGGAGGAAAAACTAGACATTATTACAGAAAACAACTGAGAATATTAAAAATATGACAAGGAGGAAAAACTAGACATTATTACAGAAAACAACTGAGAATATTAAAAACATGACAGGGAGGAAAAACTAGACACTACAGAAAACAACTGAGAATATTAAAAACATGACAAGGAGGAAAAACTAGACACTACAGAAAACAACTGAGAATATTAAAAATATGAAAAGGAGGAAAAACTAGACATTATTACAGAAAACAACTGAGAATATTAAAAACATGACAGGGAGGAAAAACTAGACACTACAGAAAACAACTGAGAATAATAAAAATATGACAAGGAGGAAAAACTAGACATTATTACAGAAAACAACTGAGAATATTAAAAACATGACAGGAAAAAGACTCATCATAACTCAGTGTTAATCATGACTCACCATAACTCAGTGTTAATCATGATTCACCATAACTCAGGGTTTGTCAAGACTCACCATTACTCAGAGTTAATTATGACTCATAACTCAAGATTAATCATGACTCATAACTCAAGATTAATCATGACTCATAACTCAAGATTAATCATGACTCATCATAACTCAGAGTTAATCATGACTCATCATAACTCAGAGTTCATCATGATCATCATTACTCAGAGTTAATCATGATCATCATTACTCAGAGTTAATCATGACTCATCATAACTCAGAGTTCATCATGACTCATCATAACTCAGAGTTAATCATGACTCATCATAACTCAGAGTTAATCATGACTCATTATAGCTCAGGGTTAATTATGACTCATCATTACTCAGAGTTCATCATGACTCATCATAACTCAGAGTTAATCATGACTTACCATAACTCAAGATTAATCATGACTCATTATAGCTCAACGATTTCATCCTTTGGACACTTCGACATAAAACATTGTGAAACATCAGGTTATGATCCAAAACAGGATTTAATGAAAATCATGATATCCGGACAACAAGCTTTTCTTATACACTGTGAGACAATCTTGTACTGAAACAAACCCTACAACATGTCTATACCTAGACTAATAGTGTTATTGATATGGCCTCAGATCAATAAGGAGCACTGACAAGGGTTGTTTGGTTCATTGTGATCACATTAAATGAACTGGACTTTGAGGTCACTTGGATTTTGCCCCAGGCCCCAAATGTGGAGCCATCCTTATTTTGTGAGTTATTCCAGCTTTCAAGGCTGCCCTTTTATTTAGATCATAACTTTTTTCATGTTCTGGTGCTGTCTTAGGAGCAGTGGATATTCAGAGGCGTGCAGATCCTTCTAGTGTGATAGTCCATGTTCTCAGAGGGCATGTTCTCAGTCCGGACTCAGGAGGATTTGTCTTTTATTGAATCTGTCTAACATGAGGAGCAGCAGGAAATGAAAGTGATGTTTCTAAGGTGGTGTTTCTCCAAAGGATTCACGGAATTTAAAGACTTACAGAGGATTTGAGGCCAGTGTTTGGTGTCTGAAAATATAAAACATGGATTTAAATTTAAAAAATGCAGAAACAGAGTCAGAGAAACCCTGTAAAGATTTGTTTCTAATCTGGTTTAGACATACAGCTTTTGAAGAAACAGCAGAGATTTACTTATAAATGTCAGAATGGTCCACCGAGATATCATTTCAAACTAATTATAGCTAGTTTGATTTAAAGAGAAACTAATGCCAGGTAACTAAAGCCAGAGTGTGTTTAAAGAGTAACTAAAGCCAGGTAACTAAAGCCAGAGTGTGTTTACAGAGTAACTAAAGCCAGGTAACTAAAGCCAGAGTGTGTTTACAGAGTAACTAAAGCCAGGTAACTAAAGCCAGAGTGTGTTTACAGAGTAACTAAAGCCAGGTAACTAAAGCCACAGTGTGTTTAAAGAGTAACTAAAGCCAGGTAACTAAAGCCAGAGTGTGTTTCCAGAGTAACCAAAGTCAGAGTGTGTTTAAAGAGAAACTAAAGCCAGGTAACTAAAGCCACAGTGTGTTTACAGAGTAACTAAAGCCAGAGTGTGTTTAAAGAGTAACTAAAGCCAGGTAACTAAAGCCAGAGTGTGTTTACAGAGTAACTAAAGCCAGGTAACTAGAGCCAGAGTGTGTTTCAAGAGTAACTAAAGCCACAGTGTGTTTACAGAGTAACTAAAGCCAGAGTGTGTTTACAGAGTAACTAAAGCCAGGTAACTAAAGCCACAGTGTGTTTACAGAGTAACTAAAGCCAGAGTGTGTTTACAGAGTAACTAAAGCCAGAGTGTTTTTCAAGAGTAACTAAAGCCAGAGTGTGTTTCAAGAGTAACTAAAGCCAGAGTGTGATAACAGAGTAACTAAAGCCAGGTAACTAAAGCCACAGTGTGTTTAAAGAGTAACTAAAGCCAGGTAACTAAAGCCAGAGTGTGTTTAAAGAGTAACTAAAGCCAGGTAACTAAAGCCAGAGTGTGTTTACAGAGTAACTAAAGCCAGGTAACTAAAGCCAGAGTGTGTTTACAGAGTAACTAAAGCCAGGTAACTAAAGCCACAGTGTGTTTAAAGAGTAACTAAAGCCAGGTAACTAAAGCCACAGTGTGTTTACAGAGTAACTAAAGCCAGAGTGTGTTTACAGAGTAACTAAAGCCAGAGTGTTTTTCAAGAGTAACTAAAGCCAGAGTGTGTTTCAAGAGTAACTAAAGCCAGAGTGTGTTAACAGAGTAACTAAAGCCAGGTAACTAAAGCCACAGTGTGTTTAAAGAGTAACTAAAGCCAGATAACTAAAGTCAGAGTGTGTTTAAAGAGTAACTAAAGCCAGAGTGTGTTTAAAGAGTAACTAAAGCCAGGTAACTAAAGCCAGAGTGTGTTTAAAGAGTAACTAAAGCCAGGTAACTAAAGCCAGAGTGTGTTTACAGAGTAACTAAAGCCAGGTAACTAAAGCCAGAGTGTGTTTACAGAGTAACTAAAGCCAGGTAACTAAAGCCACAGTGTGTTTAAAGAGTAACTAAAGCCAGGTAACTAAAGCCAGAGTGTGTTTCCAGAGTAACCAAAGTCAGAGTGTGTTTACAGAGTAACTAAAGCCAGGTAACTAAAGCCAGAGTGTGTTTACAGAGTAACTAAAGCCAGGTAACTAAAGCCACAGTGTGTTTAAAGAGTAACTAAAGCCAGGTAACTAAAGCCAGAGTGTGTTTCCAGAGTAACCAAAGTCAGAGTGTGTTTAAAGAGTAACTAAAGCCAGAGTGTGTTTACAGAGTAACTAAAGCCAGAGTGTTTTTCAAGAGTAACTAAAGCCAGAGTGTGTTTCAAGAGTAACTAAAGCCAGAGTGTGTTAACAGAGTAACTAAAGCCAGGTAACTAAAGCCACAGTGTGTTTAAAGAGTAACTAAAGCCAGATAACTAAAGTCAGAGTGTGTTTAAAGAGTAACTAAAGCCAGAGTGTGTTTAAAGAGTAACTAAAGCCAGGTAACTAAAGCCAGAGTGTGTTTAAAGAGTAACTAAAGCCAGGTAACTAAAGCCAGAGTGTGTTTACAGAGTAACTAAAGCCAGGTAACTAAAGCCAGAGTGTGTTTACAGAGTAACTAAAGCCAGGTAACTAAAGCCACAGTGTGTTTAAAGAGTAACTAAAGCCAGGTAACTAAAGCCAGAGTGTGTTTCCAGAGTAACCAAAGTCAGAGTGTGTTTAAAGAGAAACTAAAGCCAGGTAACTAAAGCCACAGTGTGTTTACAGAGTAACTAAAGCCAGAGTGTGTTTACAGAGTAACTAAAGCCAGGTAACTAGAGCCAGAGTGTGTTTCAAGAGTAACTAAAGCCACAGTGTGTTTACAGAGTAACTAAAGCCAGAGTGTGTTTACAGAGTAACTAAAGCCAGGTAACTAAAGCCACAGTGTGTTTACAGAGTAACTAAAGCCAGAGTGTGTTTAAAGAGTAACTAAAGCCAGAGTGTTTTTCAAGAGTAACTAAAGCCAGAGTGTGTTTCAAGAGTAACTAAAGCCAGAGTGTGTTAACAGAGTAACTAAAGCCAGGTAACTAAAGCCACAGTGTGTTTAAAGAGTAACTAAAGCCAGATAACTAAAGTCAGAGTGTGTTTAAAGAGTAACTAAAGCCAGAGTGTGTTTAAAGAGTAACTAAAGCCAGGTAACTAAAGCCAGAGTGTGTTTAAAGAGTAACTAAAGCCAGGGAACTAAAGCCAGAGTGTGTTTACAGAGTAACTAAAGCCAGGTAACTAAAGCCAGAGTGTGTTTAAAGAGTAACTAAAGCCAGGTAACTAAAGCCAGAGTGTGTTTACAGAGTAACTAAAGCCAGGTAACTAAAGCCAGAGTGTGTTTAAAGAGTAACTAAAGCCAGAGTGTGTTCACAGAGTAACTAAAGCCAGGTAACTAAAGCCAGAGTGTGTTTAAAGAGTAACTAAAGCCAGAGTATGTTTAAAGAGTAACTAAAGCCAGAGTGTGTTTAAAGAGTAACTAAAGCCAGAGTGTGTTTAAAGAATACTAAAGCCAGAGTGTGATTAAAGAGTAACTAAAGCCAGAGTGTGTTTACAGAGTAACTAAAGCCAGGTAACTAAAGCCAGAGTGTGTTTAAAGAGTAACTAAAGCCAGAGTGTGATTAAAGAGTAACTAAAGCCAGAGTGTGATTAAAGAGTAACTAAAGCCAGGTAACTAAAGTCAGAGTGTGTTTAAAGAGTAACTAAAGCCAGAGTGTGTTTCAAGAGTAACTAAAGCCAGAGTGTGTTTACAGAGTAACTAAAGCCAGGTAACTAAAGCCAGAGTGTGTTTAAAGAGTAACTAAAGCCAGAGTGTGTTTAAAGAGTAACTAAAGCCAGAGTGTGTTTACAGAGTAACTAAAGCCAGGTAACTAAAGCCAGAGTGTGTTTAAAGAGTAACTAAAGCCAGAGTGTGTTTAAAGAGTAACTAAAGCCAGAGTGTGATTAAAGAGTAACTAAAGCCAGGTAACTAAAGTCAGAGTGTGTTTAAAGAGTAACTAAAGCCAGAGTGTGTTTCAAGAGTAACTAAAGCCAGAGTGTGTTTACAGAGTAACTAAAGCCAGGTAACTAAAGCCAGAGTGTGTTTAAAGAGTAACTAAAGCCAGAGTGTGTTTAAAGAGTAACTAAAGCCAGAGTGTGTTTAAAGAGTAACTAAAGCCAGAGTGTGATTAAAGAGTAACTAAAGCCAGAGTGTGTTTCAAGAGTAACTAAAGCCAGGTAACTAAAGCCAGAGTGTGTTTAAAGAGTAACTAAAGCCAGAGTGTGATTAAAGAGTAACTAAAGCCAGAGTGTGTTTACAGAGTAACTAAAGCCAGAGTGTGATTAAAGAGTAACTAAAGCCAGAGTGTGTTTCAAGAGTAACTAAAGCCAGGTAACTAAAGCTAGAGTGTGTTTAAAGAGTAACTAAAGCCAGAGTGTGTTTAAAGAGTAACTAAAGCCAGAGTGTGATTAAAGAGTAACTAAAGCCAGAGTGTGTTTACAGAGTAACTAAAGCCAGGTAACTAAAGCCATAGTGTGTTTACAGAGTAACTAAAGCCAAAGTGTGTTTAAAGAGTAACTAAAGCCAGGTAACTAAAGCCAGAGTGTGTTTCAAGAGTAACTAAAGCCAGAGTGTGTTTCAAGAGTAACTAAAGCCACAGTGTGTTTAAAGAGTAACTAAAGCCAGGTAACTAAAGCCAGAGTGTGTTTCAAGAGTAACTAAAGCCAGAGTGTGTTTACAGAGTAACTAAAGCCAGGTAACTAAAGCCACAGTGTGTTTAAAGAGTAACTAAAGCCAGGTAACTAAAGCCAGAGTGTGTTTCAAGAGTAACTAAAGCCAGAGTGTGTTTAAAGAGTAACTAAAGCCAGGTAACTAAAGTCAGAGTGTGTTTAAAGAGTAACTAAAGCCAGAGTGTGTTTCAAGAGTAACTAAAGCCAGAGTGTGTTTACAGAGTAACTAAAGCCAGGTAACTAAAGCCAGAGTGTGTTTACAGAGTAACTAAAGCCAGAGTGTGTTTACAGAGTAACTAAAGCCAGGTAACTAAAGCCAGAGTGTGTTTACAGAGTAACTAAAGCCAGGTAACTAAAGCCACAGTGTGTTTAAAGAGTAACTAAAGCCAGGTAACTAAAGCCAGAGTGTGTTTCCAGATTAACCAAAGTCAGAGTGTGTTTAAAGAGAAACTAAAGCCAGGTAACTAAAGCCAGAGTGTGTTTACAGAGTAACTAAAGCCAGAGTGTGTTTAAAGAGTAACTAAAGCCAGGTAACTAAAGCCACAGTGTGTTTAAAGAGTAACTAAAGCCAGGTAACTAAAGCCAGAGTGTGTTTACAGAGTAACTAAAGCCAGAGTGTGTTTAAAGAGTAACTAAAGCCAGGTAACTAAAGTCAGAGTGTGTTTCAAGAGTAACTAAAGCCAGGTAACTAGAGCCAGAGTGTGATTAAAGAGTAACTAAAGCCAGAGTGTGTTTACAGAGTAACTAAAGCCAGAGTGTGTTTCAAGAGTAACTAAAGCCAGAGTGTGTTTCAAGAGTAACTAAAGCCAGAGTGTGTTTACAGAGTAACTAAAGCCAGGTAACTAAAGCCACAGTGTGTTTAAAGAGTAACTAAAGCCAGGTAACTAAAGTCAGAGTGTGTTTAAAGAGTAACTAAAGCCAGAGTGTGTTTACAGAGTAACTAAAGCCAGGTAACTAAAGCCAGAGTGTGTTTAAAGAGTAACTAAAGCCAGAGTGTGTTTAAAGAGTAACTAAAGCCAGAGTGTGTTTAAAGAGTAACTAAAGCCAGAGTGTGATTAAAGAGTAACTAAAGCCAGGTAACTAAAGTCAGAGTGTGTTTAAAGAGTAACTAAAGCCAGAGTGTGTTTCAAGAGTAACTAAAGCCAGAGTGTGTTTACAGAGTAACTAAAGCCAGGTAACTAAAGCCAGAGTGTGTTTAAAGAGTAACTAAAGCCAGAGTGTGTTTAAAGAGTAACTAAAGCCAGAGTGTGTTTAAAGAGTAACTAAAGCCAGAGTGTGTTTAAAGAGTAACTAAAGCCAGAGTGTGATTAAAGAGTAACTAAAGCCAGAGTGTGTTTACAGAGTAACTAAAGCCAGGTAACTAAAGCCAGAGTGTGTTTAAAGAGTAACTAAAGCCAGAGTGTGTTTAAAGAGTAACTAAAGCCAGAGTGTGATTAAAGAGTAACTAAAGCCAGAGTATGTTTACAGAGTAACTAAAGCCAGGTAACTAAAGCCATAGAGTGTTTACAGAGTAACTAAAGCCAGAGTGTGTTTAAAGAGTAACTAAAGCCAGGTAACTAAAGTCAGAGTGTGTTTCAAGAGTAACTAAAGCCAGAGTGTGTTTCAAGAGTAACTAAAGCCAGAGTGTGTTTACAGAGTAACTAAAGCCAGGTAACTAAAGCCACAGTGTGTTTAAAGAGTAACTAAAGCCAGGTAACTAAAGCCAGAGTGTGTTTCAAGAGTAACTAAAGCCAGGTAACTAAAGCCAGAGTGTGTTTCAAGAGTAACTAAAGCCAGTGTGTGTTTAAAGAGTAACTAAAGCAAGAGTGTGTTTACAGAGTAACTAAAGCCAGGTAACTAAAGCCAGAGTGTGTTTAAAGAGTAACTAAAGCCAGGTAACTAAAGCCAGAGTGTGTTTCAAGAGTAACTAAAGTCAGAGTGTGTTTACAGAGTAACTAAAGCCAGGTAACTAAAGCCAGAGTGTGTTTACAGAGTAACTAAAGCCAGAGTGTGTTTAAAGAGTAACTAAAGCCAGAGTGTGTTTACAGAGTAACTAAAGCCAGAGTGTGTTTACAGAGTAACTAAAGCCAGGTAACTAAAGCCAGAGTGTGTTTACAGAGTAACTAAAGCCAGGTAACTAAAGCCAGAGTGTGTTTACAGAGTAACTAAAGCCAGAGTGTGATTAAAGAGTAACTAAAGCCAGAGTGTGTTGACAGAGTAACTAAAGCCAGGTAACTAAAGCCACAGTGTGTTTACAGAGTAACTAAAGCCAGGTTACTAAAGCCAGAGTGTGTTTCAAGAGTAACTAAAGCCAGGTAACTAAAGCCAGAGTGTGTTTACAGAGTAACTAAAGCCAGGTTACTAAAGCCAGAGTGTGTTTCAAGAGTAACTAAAGCCAGGTTACTAAAGCCAGAGTGTGTTTCAAGAGTAACTAAAGCCAGGTAACTAAAGCCTCAGTGTGTTTAAAGAGTAACTAAAGCCAGGTAACTAAAGCCAGAGTGTGTTTCAAGAGTAACTAAAGCCAGAGTGTGTTTAAAGAGTAACTAAAGCCAGGTAACTAAAGTCAGAGTGTGTTTCAAGAGTAACTAAAGCCAGGTAACTAAAGCCAGAGTGTGTTTCAAGAGTAACTAAAGCCAGAGTGTGTTTAAAGAGTAACTAAAGCCAGGTAACTAAAGTCAGAGTGTGTTTCAAGAGTAACTAAAGCCAGAGTGTGTTTAAAGAGTAACTAAAGCCAGGTAACTAAAGTCAGAGTGTGTTTAAAGAGTAACTAAAGCCAGGTTTCTAAAGCCAGGGTGTGTTTAAAGAGTAACTAAAGCCAGGTTTCTAAAGCCAGGGTGTGTTTAAAGAGTAACTAAAGCCAGGTAACTAGAGCCAGAGTGTGTTTACAGAGTAACTAAAGTCAGCTAACTAAAGCCACAGTGTGTTTAAAGAGTAACTAAAGCCAGGTTTCTTAAGCCAGGGTGTGTTTAAAGAGTAACTAAAGCCAGGTTTCTAAAGCCAGGGTGTGTTTAAAGAGTAACTAAAGCCAGGTAACTAGAGCCAGAGTGTGTTTACAGAGTAACTAAAGCCAGAGTGTGTTTACAGAGTAACTAAAGCCAGAGTGTGTTTACAGAGTAACTAAAGCCAGAGTGTGTTTACAGAGTAACTAAAGCCAGAGTGTGTTTACAGAGTAACTAAAGCCAGAGTGTGTTTACAGAGTAACTAAAGCCAGAGTGTGATTAAAGAGTAACTAAAGCCAGAGTGTGTTTACAGAGTAACTAAAGCCAGGTAACTAAAGCCAGAGTGTGTTTACAGAGTAACTAAAGCCAGGTTACTAAAGCCAGAGTGTGTTTCAAGAGTAACTAAAGCCAGGTAACTAAAGCCAGAGTGTGTTTACAGAGTAACTAAAGCCAGGTTACTAAAGCCAGAGTGTGTTTCAAGAGTAACTAAAGCCAGGTTACTAAAGCCAGAGTGTGTTTCAAGAGTAACTAAAGCCAGGTAACTAAAGCCTCAGTGTGTTTAAAGAGTAACTAAAGCCAGGTAACTAAAGCCAGAGTGTGTTTCAAGAGTAACTAAAGCCAGAGTGTGTTTCAAGAGTAACTAAAGCCAGGTAACTAAAGTCAGAGTGTGTTTACAGAGTAACTAAAGCCAGGTAACTAAAGCCAGAGTGTGTTTCAAGAGTAACTAAAGCCAGAGTGTGTTTAAAGAGTAACTAAAGCCAGGTAACTAAAGCCAGAGTGTGTTTACAGAGTAACTAAAGCCAGAGTGTGTTTAAAGAGTAACTAAAGCCAGGTAACTAAAGCCAGAGTGTGTTTACAGAGTAACTAAAGCCAGAGTGTGTTTAAAGAGTAACTAAAGCCAGGTAACTAAAGTCAGAGTGTGTTTAAAGAGTAACTAAAGCCAGGTTTCTAAAGCCAGAATGTGTTTAAAGAGTAACTAAAGCCAGGTTTCTTAAGCCAGGGTGTGTTTAAAGAGTAACTAAAGCCAGGTTTCTAAAGCCAGGGTGTGTTTAAAGAGTAACTAAAGCCAGGTAACTAGAGCCAGAGTGTGTTTACAGAGTAACTAAAGCCAGCTAACTAAAGCCACAGTGTGTTTAAAGAGTAACTAAAGCCAGGTTTCTAAAGCCAGAATGTGTTTAAAGAGTAACTAAAGCCAGGTTTCTAAAGCCAGGGTGTGTTTAAAGAGTAACTAAAGCCAGGTAACTAGAGCCAGAGTGTGTTTACAGAGTAACTAAAGCCAGAGTGTGTTTACAGAGTAACTAAAGCCAGAGTGTGTTTACAGAGTAACTAAAGCCAGAGTGTGTTTACAGAGTAACTAAAGCCAGAGTGTGTTTACAGAGTAACTAAAGCCAGAGTGTGATTAAAGAGTAACTAAAGCCAGAGTGTGTTTACAGAGTAACTAAAGCCAGGTAACTAAAGCCACAGTGTGTTTACAGAGTAACTAAAGCCAGGTAACTAAAGCCAGAGTGTGTTTCAAGAGTAACTAAAGCCAGGTAACTAAAGCCAGAGTGTGTTTAAAGAGTAACTAAAGCCAGGTAACTAAAGCCACAGTGTGTTTACAGAGTAACTAAAGCCAGGTTACTAAAGCCAGAGTGTGTTTCAAGAGTAACTAAAGCCAGGTTACTAAAGCCAGAGTGTGTTTCAAGAGTAACTAAAGCCAGGTAACTAAAGCCTCAGTGTGTTTAAAGAGTAACTAAAGCCAGGTAACTAAAGCCAGAGTGTGTTTCAAGAGTAACTAAAGCCAGAGTGTGTTTAAAGAGTAACTAAAGCCAGGTAACTAAAGTCAGAGTGTGTTTCAAGAGTAACTAAAGCCAGGTAACTAAAGCCAGAGTGTGTTTCAAGAGTAACTAAAGCCAGAGTGTGTTTAAAGAGTAACTAAAGCCAGGTAACTAAAGCCAGAGTGTGTTTCAAGAGTAACTAAAGCCAGAGTGTGTTTAAAGAGTAACTAAAGCCAGGTAACTAAAGTCAGAGTGTGTTTCAAGAGTAACTAAAGCCAGGTTTCTAAAGCCAGGGTGTGTTTAAAGAGTAACTAAAGCCAGGTAACTAGAGCCAGAGTGTGTTTACAGAGTAACTAAAGCCAGCTAACTAAAGCCACAGTGTGTTTAAAGAGTAACTAAAGCCAGGTTTCTAAAGCCAGAATGTGTTTAAAGAGTAACTAAAGCCAGGTTTCTAAAGCCAGGGTGTGTTTAAAGAGTAACTAAAGCCAGGTTTCTAAAGCCAGGGTGTGTTTAAAGAGTAACTAAAGCCAGGTAACTAGAGCCAGAGTGTGTTTACAGCCAGAGTTTGATTTAAACCAAAGCCAGAGTTTGGTTAAGCTAACTTCAGAAATGAGCTTCCTATCCCTGTAACTTAGATTCACTTCCTATTAGTGATTTTCTTTTGGCTTTTAAAGGTCGACTTTTTATTCAGCTTTTCATGGTGGAATCACTGGTTTGATATCTTTAACAGACTTTTAACTGGTAAAGTTTGATGATGTTTTTTGTCTCACAGACTTTTATAGTGTGCGTGTATGTGACAGAATGTTGTGTAACAAAACAGATCACTTTTTCTCTTTATCTTAAAGATTTTAGAAAGTTGACGTATTGTTGAAAAGAGTGAACATTGTGAGAACAAAATAAGTGTGGATCTGAGAGGCTTAATTAACATTCCCTGAGTGTTTATGGCCAATCACTGAGAAGTGTGTTTTTCTGCTCAGTAGAGTCAAGCCTTAACCAACACACACTCTGACTGAAGACAGGAGGAATCCCCCTGAAAGACGGTTGGGTCTAGGTACAGTCCTGGTCCCCGTGATCCCCCTCATCCTAGAAACAGTCAGCTCAGAGTGTGCATGAGTCTTCAGTCTAAAACCTGGTCTGGGTTTCCCACACAGGCCAGTTTACAGTCTGATAAGTTCTGCCTGTTACAGCGTGGTTGTGTCAGTATAAAAGCGCCTCCCTGCCCACACACGTGCATGCTCTCTGTCAAACAGACCCAGGTTTACACCCGCCCCCCCACTAAACAGCCGTGTAGCTCGGCAGCGCTGAGCAGCTACCCTGTAATCAATGCTCGTTCCTGCTCCTCAGAGCTCTTCCTGTCGGGCCTTGTGCTGGACCACAGCGATGTCACATGTGGCCGGGGAGACGCCAAGCAGGAGGTTATACATCGACATTAACATTCCTGGTGTTCACTGATTCCGATTATAACTCACTCCTGTCTGTAGGGAGCGGAGAAAAAGCCTGGTAATCCTGATACTATGATAGATAGGACTCAGAGCCTCTGGTTATGGTCTACCTCTGATTGACATACATAGACAGGTTTACAGGTGAAGGACTCAGAGCCTCTGGTTATGGTCTACCTCTGATTGACATACATAGACAGGTTTACAGGTGAAGGACTCAGAGCCTCTGGTTATGGTCTACCTCTGATTGACATACATAGACAGGTTTACAGGTGAAGGACTCAGAGCCCCTGGTTATGGTCTACCTCTGATTGACATACATAGACAGATTTACAGGTGAAGGACTCAGAGCCTCTGGTTATGGTCTACCTCTGATTGACATACATAGACAGGTTTACAGGTGAAGGACTCAGAGCCTCTGGTTATGGTCTACCTCTGATTGACATACATAGACAGGTTTACAGGTGAAGGACTCAGAGCCTCTGGTTATGGTCTACCTCTGATTGACATACATAGACAGGTTTACAGGTGAAGGACTCAGAGCCCCTGGTTATGGTCTACCTCTGATTGACATACATAGACAGATTTACAGGTGAAGGACTCAGAGCCTCTGGTTATGTTCTACCTCACATAGGCATACATAGACAGGTTTACAGGTGAAGGACTCAGAGCCTCTGGTTATGTTCTACCTCTGATTGACATACATAGACAGGTTTACAGATGAAGGACTCAGAGCCTCTGTTATGGTCTACCTCTGATTGACATACATAGACAGGTTTACAGGTGAAGGACTCAGAGCCCCTGGTTATGTTCTACCTCTGATTAACATACATAGACAGGTTTACAGGTGAAGGACTCAGAGCCTCTGGTTATGTTCTACCTCTGATTGACATACATAGACAGGTTTACAGATGAAGGACTCAGAGCCTCTGTTATGGTCTACCTCTGATTGACATACATAGACAGGTTTACAGGTGAAGGACTCAGAGCCTCTGGTTATGGTCTACCTCACATTAGCATACATAGACAGGTTTACAGGTGAAGGACTCAGAGCCTCTGGTTATGGTCTACCTCTGATTGACATACATAGACAGGTTTACAGGTGAAGGACTCAGAGCCTCTGTTATGGTCTACCTCTGATTGACATACATAGACAGGTTTACAGGTGAAGGACTCAGAGCCTCTGGTTATGGTCTACCTCACATTAGCATACATAGACAGGTTTACAGGTGAAGGACTCAGAGCCTCTGGTTATGGTCTACCTCTGATTGACATACATAGACAGGTTTACAGGTGAAGGACTCAGAGCCTCTGTTATGGTCTACCTCTGATTGACATACATAGACAGGTTTACAGGTGAAGGACTCAGAGCCTCTGGTTATGGTCTACCTCACATTAGCATACATAGACAGGTTTACAGGTGAAGGACTCATAGCCACTGGCTATGTTCTACCTCACATTAGCATACATAGATAGGTTTACAGGTGAAGGACTCAGTGCCTCTTGTTATGGTCTACCTCTGATTGACATACATAGACAGGTTTACAGGTGAAGGACTCAGAGCCACTGGCTATGTTCTACCTCACATTAGCATACATAGACAGGTTTACAGGTGAAGGACTCAGTGCCTCTTGTTATGGTCTACCTCTGATTGACATACATAGACAGGTTTACAGTTTAAGGTCTCAGATCCACTGGTAATGTTCTACCTCTAATTAACATAGGAAAACAGGTTTACAGGTGAAGCAGCTGCATCATGGAGTTTACCCCTTTGATAGCAGCGCAGCGGCTACATCACGTGTTTTGCTGCTCTGACTGGCTCGTAAAGATGTGGCAGACAGAATGTTCATCCAATCAGTCTCCGAGTTTTTTTTCAAAGGCCTTGCCCTTTCTCAAATGCTTTTTATAGACGGTTTTCTATATGGATGGTTAGAAAATTTCAGAAAGCAGAAAAAACTCACATGTTGGTAAAGGAGTTTAAGAAATTCACGAAGTTACAAAAATTGCAAAAAATGTTTGGATTTTTTTTTTTTTTTTTTTGTACTATTTCTAGAAAGAGTTTTTATTTTAGGAAAATAAAAGATTAAAAATGGAAGGAAACAAGTTTATAAAAAAGATCATGTGTGAGGAAAACATGGTGAAAATGGAAGATGCATTCAGTCTGAAAAAAAAAATCCTAAAACTGGGGTGCACAGACAGCCTAGTGGTCTGTGGCGCTACCCATGTACGCAGGCAGCCCGGGCTGGAATCCTCTTCCCACTCTCTCTCCTGTTTCTGACGCTATTCACTGTCCTCCTTGTGACATAAAAGCTCAAAAACCCAAAAATCCTAAGATTGCAAAAACAAGTGGAAACAAAAGTTGTCATGTTAGAAAATTAGCTGTAAAAAACTCATAATGTTGTGACAAAAGTTGTTCACAAAAAGTATGTTGCAAAAAAACGCAAAAAGGCAAAGATTTAGACGTTTGGGGAAAGAAGTTGAACAAACTGTTGGAATATTCCAAAAATAAAAAATAAAAATAAAAATAAAAATAAAATATGATAAGTAAATAAATAAAAAATAAATTGAAAATTAAAAAATTAAAATTAAAAAAAAAGAAAATAAAAATAAAAATAAATAAAAATAAAAACTAAATAAAAATAATTTAAAAAAATAAAAATAAATAAAAAGTCAAAAGCACCTGCTAGTGTTGAATCTTAAAGGTACAGTAAATCCAGTTTCATGGTCTACTGGGGGCCATATTTCTGTTTGGTTCTAGAATTTTTTTAGATTGGACACCCGTGACCGTTACCGTGTGTGCTGGAGTGGATTCTTGTGGCAACACATGCAGCCCCTTTGAAACAGTCCCAGCTTTCTCTAACAGAACTTCTCATCATCATCAGCCAGGGAGCTTCTGACTCATTGTTCTTCATCTTCATTCACGAGGAGCTTTAAGGCTGAATGTAGATGTGTAACGGTGGGTATAGGCTGGGGTATGGGCGCACCTTCCCAAGTAGATCTGCAGTTACACTGTGTGAACATGAGCATGCCTGTGGTCCTTTATTTTAGTCTGGATTCTACCTCATATTTATGGCCAACCCTTACATGGTCAACCCTAAAGCTAAGAGCCAGTCCTGGTTTGAAGCAGCGGTTGGACACGTGGGCATCTCTCTGGGTTTAATGAGATCAATGTGAGTCTGCAGTCTCACTTTAGTGCAGATTCACGTTTGAACTGATCAGCTGGAACAAAGAGACGTCACATTATCCACACAGCGCTGAAAACAAACCACATCAGCACTTCTTAGCTCTGATCCCCAATGTGACATTCTCCGAGGTATTTTCTGCTCTTATTGGATTAACACCTCCACACATATGCTGCCAATTATCAGCAGCTAAATGGAGGCCAATTACTTGTTTTCACTTAAAATAGAAGCATTAAGGTGCAGAAACACAACCTTTAACTAGTCCCGTGAAGTTCTTGCTTCATTTATTGATGCAGATTTTGCCACATTACAGGAGAAGTGCCAGCCCTGTAAATCCCCATTTATTTGCCTCAGTCTTCTAATCATTGAGCACAGAATGGAGCGTTTGTTTGACTAAATAGATGGAAATCTGTGCTGAGATGTTAGGGTGTTTACTCACAGCTTTTATCACACAGGAGTGATTCAGAGAAGGAGCTGGGAGCTGCAGAGAATGTTCCAGAGGAAATCCTACATGGAGAAGACATCGGGACTGTAGAAGAGATAAGACAGAGCAGAAGGACTCCCTAACTCTGACAGCACTGGTAGAACCATTTCAGAAAAATGTTCCTCAATGTAAAATAGTGGAGACTCTACCGTCAGTCCATAATATCATCAAAGATTCAGAGAATCTGGAGAAATCTCTGAGAGCAAAGGACAAGGCTGAAGGGGCCCTCAGGGGCCACTGCATTAAAAACAGCCATGATTCTGTACTGAAATCACTGCATGGACTCAGGAACACAGTCAACACGGTTGAACGTGCCATCCACCAATGACAGTTAAAGCTGGATCATGGAGACAAGAAGACATATGTGAACAGGATCCAGAAACACCGCCGTCTTCTCTGGACCAAAGCTCATTTAACATGGACTGAGGGAACATGGAAAACTGTTCTGTGGTCAGAGGAAACCATAGACGCTGTATGCTGTGGACTAAAGAGGAGGGGGAGCATCCAGCTTGTTCTCCTGGCTCAGTTCTAAAGCCTGCGTCTCTGATGGTATGGGGCTGCATCAGTGCCTATGGCGTGGGCAGCTGTAACATCTGGAAAGGAACTATCAATGCTGAAAAGTAGAGAGAGCTTTTAGAGCAGTGTTACTCAATGTGTGGCTCTTTTGTAATGATTTGTGGCTCTTGTATGTCCTAATTCAAAATGGTTTTTTTTCCCCAGAGAACCTTAAAAAGGGAAACTTTGATCTCAGAAATTATCCATTGCAAGTCATAATAATCAGTTTGTTTCCCACACTGACTCAGTAGGTTTTACAGTTTTATTGCCAACACAGTAAAATGACATGCATAGCACAATTATTTAAACTGACACAGAGAGCAAAACCTCTTCTCAAGTCTCCAAAACTCTCAACACATTTTCTGCCTTACACACATCTTGCAATTCAAAATGGCACTTTTTAAATGCAGTGAACACAGTTCTCTGCATAAGACACAACAACCTGACATAAAGTCACATGTTTGCCATTTCCAAACACCGCCATTGATAACGACGCTACATGAGCTAATTGGCCAATATATGTGGCAAACACCTCAATGGTTAATTGTTACCACTTCAATCAGGAAGTAAACACTATAGAAAGACTACAGGTGAGCACCTTTTTTTACAACAACAGTGGAAGACGATGCAGAGAGAGGAAGAGGGAGGGTGAGAATGAGAGGGGGAGGAAGAGTGAGAGGTAGGGGTAGAGCTGGTAGAGGAGTTCATGGCCAAAGAAGACAACAACTTTCAAATGAAATCAGAGCAACCTTAGTTGGCTTGTGCAGGCTATGGAAGAGGCATGTGATGAAATTGATGTGGGTGTGATTCAGGGATGGATAAGGCACAAAAGGGAAGATATTGCCTGTGCTGTGGACGAGGCGCTGTGGCCAGACCCAGCTGTGCGGCAAGATGCTACCTAATTATTTTTCTTGCCTCTTTTTTTTTTCTAATTTTTCTTTTCTGCACATTTTTTCTGCAATTTTCTTTTTTAGTTTACTGTTTTTGTGAGCATATTTTTGTTCACTCCAATATAAATATACCTGCTGTGCATATGTTGCACTGACTTGTTTGGTGAAAAATAGAAAATAAATGTTTCAACATGTATCTGCAAATATTTCTGTGCAGGTGAACAATCTGAAGAATTTTCAACAATTTGAACTATTTTAGTATTATGGCAAAGCATACTAAAGATGAGAGTGCTTTTCATTATGCCCAACAGTGTGTAGATGGTTAGACAAAAATCTGGTAATATGAATGAAGTGTGTGCCATTTGGTGCAAAAGTTTGATTTTGATAATGTTATATGTAGTTAAGGTTGCAGTGCTTTATTTTGCAGGATACATAAATTTGGCAGTTTGGGTGTGTGGTTTTGTGAATTGTGTTAAGTATTTTGATAAAAACCAGCCTAGTTTGCAAAATTGTGTTTTAGCAATTGGAAAAAACTGTAATGGTCAACCATTTGCTGCTTTTAGCCATTCACCAATTTCTGCCTTTTTTCATCACTTGTAGCTACTTTTATCCTGCTTTTTTGCAATTTTTCACCCTTTTTGCCACTTTCCAACCATTTAAGCTGCCTTTTGATATTAAATGCTACTTTCCCCCATTTTCTCACCTTTTTACAGCTTTTTTGGCCAATTATAGTCACTTTTCACTCATTTTTTTGCCACTTTTTGACCCCCTGTAACTCACTTTTTCTGTGACTTTGCACCTGTTTTTGCTACGTTTTCACCCAGTTTTGTCCACATTATGCCTATTTAGCTCCTTTCCCTCCATTTTTGCCACTTTAATCCCGTTTTTGCACTTTTTCTTTAGTTGTAGCCCTGCCTTTTTTGCAATTTGTTGCCCTTTTTGCCACTTTTCACCTAGTGTTGTCCTCAGTATGCCTATTTTGCTCCTTTTTCACCCATTTTTGCTCCTTTCCCCCATTTTTGCCACCTTTCACTTATTTTTATTGCCACTTTAACCCATTTTTGCCACTTTCCACCATTTAGATTGTGGCTCTCAAAGGCATTTTTAAACAACTTGGCTCTTTGGTTGAGCAGGATTGAGTAACCCTGTATTATAGCAACAAATGCTCCCATCCAGACATCTCTTTCAGGGAAAGACTTGACTGTTTCTGTAAGATGATGCTAAACCACAAACCACATCCATCACAACACCATGGCTTCACAAGAGGGGAGTCCAGGTCCTAAACTGGTCTGCCTGCAGTCCAGACCTTTCACCGATAGAAACATTAGGAGCATCAGAAAACGAAAAATCCAGCAAAGAAGACCCAGGACTGCTGAGCAGCTAGAATCCTACATCAGACAAGAATGGGACATCCCTCTCCCAGAACTCCCAAAACTTTGCCCAGCTGTGTTGCTCAAAATGATCTAATATTTTTCCTGAAATAGTAAAATGTCTCAGTTTAACATCTGCATCAAATGTGGGTTTATGAGATTTGACAATCAGTGTTCTGATTTACATTTCACACAGCCAACCAGCTTTCTTGGAAAAGGACATAGTAATGCCGTGTCCATTAGGTGCTGTGCTACCGTGATCCCTGTAGTTCTGGTCTGGTTTCAGCGGTAAAGAGGTGACTTTAGATGAAGTCACTCCATTCCTCTTTATCATGGCAGCTGAACGAACACAAAGACCCCGTTTATACTCTGCTCTAAAGTTAGCACGGAGACAGGCGGACTATTTACTGCCTCAATAACTCAAGCCGCTTCATTAGGAGTCAGTGTTGTGCAGCAGAGGCCCCCAGGGGCCCGCCTGCAGCCCACTGTTTAAGGTTATCACGGCCTGTGAGTGGGATGGACTCCGAATGTCTAAGCAACTCCACAGTGGGGGGGTTGCTCTGTGAAAAGGTCAGAGCAGAGCGTAGACAAAGATGGGGGAGCGCGCCTACGGGTGGGGGACTGATGTGGAGGGGGGTCTCAGAGCGTAATGGAGCTCACCAAAAGAGGAGGTAGACCACTAGAGACATTAAAGGATGGTAAGGATGACCAATACTGTAGGTCTGATGGTTTCCCAGCATGCTCTCTGCTGACAGATGGAGCAATTAGCAAAAAACTTAGAGACTAGTGGAGCCTCTTTAACAGCTTTTCTCCCTCTTATGTCATAAACTTGCTTTAAAGGTCAAACTGATGTACTGTTAAGATTATAAACCTCATGGAGTACTGGTCAGACTGGAATGACAACCTGACATTTTACAAACTTCTTCATTTTGGGGAAAGAAGGTCTATAAAAATGTGTAATGTTACCAAAAAAAATCACATGGGGGCATATTTTTAAATGAACATTGGGGAAAAGTTAGAAATGAAAGAAACTGAAGAAAAAAACAAAAAATATGTTGTAATTTTTGGGGCATCGAGTTGTATAAAATGTAGAATGTTGCTAAAAAAATGTTTAAAAAAGTTGTAAGTTAAATAAAGAAATTGAAAAAGATTGTGACATTAAGTGTAAAAAAAAAATGTAAAAAATGCAAATAAATGGTAATATGGGTGAATACTTGCAAAAATATGTCAATTCCAATTTCAGTTTCAATTTCCAGTTTTTGATTTGTTGTTTGTGAGCTTCTTTTAACCTGACATGGATGTGTTTTACACATCCATCTGGATAACATTCCATAGACAGCATTTGGGAAAGGGCAGAGCCTTTGAAAAATAACTCAGAGGATGATTGGATGAACCTTCTGTCTGTCACATCTTTATGGGCCAATCAGAGCAACAAAACACGTGACGTCATAGCCCCAAACCAAGTTGCGCCACTAGTGGCAAGTAAACCCATAGAGAACTGCATAACATGAACCATGGCAACTGTAGACACGACTGTAATCCACGACTTCTGTCATTTTTGAAAAGAAAACAACTAACTGCTGTTCTTTGTTCTTCTTTTAACGACAAAATGCCGTCAAGTTCTGATAAAACTAGCGCTTTAGAAGCATCCACGCTAATCTCTTCTGCCATAATTGCACCCGCCTCTTGTTGCTGCTTGCTTGGTCTTATAACTTTCTAACCGGGCCCAAACGGCTCAGACAGAAGCTTAGCGAGATGGAGTCGCCAGTAAGAAACAGTAAACAGGCGTAACCATCTGCTTTGCAGGGTTATATCCTGTCCTCTGTATCGTGACATTTGTCATATCATGGCCTCTGTATCGTTAGTTGTCATATCATGTCCTCTAAGTAGTGATATTTGTCATATCATGGCCTCTGTATCAAGATATTTGTCATATCATGGCCTCTGTATCAAGATATTTGTCAGATTCAGGCCTCTATATCACGATATCTGTCATATCATGGCCTCTGTATCGTAATAGTTGTCATATCATGTCCTCTAAGTAGTGATATTTGTCATATCATGGCCTCTGTATCGAAATAGTTGTCATGTCATGGCCTCTGTATCATGATATTTGTCATATCAAAGCTTCTGTGTAGTGATATTTGTCATATCAAAGCTTCTGTGTAGTGATATTTGTCATATCAAAGCTTCTGTGTAGTGATATTTGTCATGTCATGGCCTCTGTATCGTAATATTTGTTATGTCATGGCCTCTGTATCATGATATTTGTCATGTCATGGCCTCTGTATCACAATATCTGTTATGTCATGACGTCTGTATCATGATATTTGTCATGTCATGGCCTCTGTGTTGTGATATTTTCTTATGTCATGGCCTCTGTATCGTGACATTTATCACGTCATGGCCTCTGTATCGTAATATTTGTCATATCATGGCCACTGTATCACGATATCTGTCATATCATGCCCTTCCTATCGTGATATTTTCTTATGTCTTGGCCTCTGTATCATAATATTTGTCATATCATGGCCTCTGTGTTGTGATATTTGTCATGTTATTGCTTCTGTATGGTAATATTTGTCATATCATGGTCTCTGTATCCTGATATTTGTCATGTCATGGCCTCTGTATTGTAATAATTGTCATATCATGTCCTCTAAGTGGTGATATTTGTCATGTCATGGCCTCTGTATCGTAATAATTGTCATATCATGTCCTCTAAGTGGTGATATTTGTCATATCATGGCCTCTGTATCATGATATTTGTCATATCAAAGCTTCTGTGTAGTGATATTTGTCATGTCATGGCCTCTGTATCGTAATATTTGTCATATCATGGCCTCTGTATCTTAATATTTGTCATTTCATGGCCTCTGTATCGTAATATTTGTCATATCATGGCCTCTGTGTAGTGATATTTGTCATTTCATGGCCTCTGTATCGTAATATTTGTTATGTCATGGCCTCTGTATCGTAATATTTGTCATATCATGGCCTCTGTATCACAATATCTGTTATGTCATGACGTCTGTATCATGATATTTGTCATGTCATGGCCTCTGTGTTGTGATATTTGTCATGTCATGGCCTCTGTGTTGTGATATTTGTCATTTCATGGCCTCTGTGTTGTGATATTTGTCATGTCATGGCCTCTGTATCGTAATATTTGTCATGTCATGGCCTTTGTATCATAATATTTGTCATATCATGGCCTCTGTATCGAAATAGTTGTCATGTCATGGCCTCTGTATCGTAATATTTGTCATGTCATGGCCTTTGTATCATAATATTTGTCATATCATGGCCTCTGTATCGAAATAGTTGTCATGTCATGGCCTCTGTATCGTAATATTTGTCATACCATGGCCTCTGTATCACAATATCTGTTATGTCATGACGTCTGTATCATGATATTTGTCATGTCATGGCCTCTGTGTTGTGATATTTGTCATGTCATGGCCTCTGTGTTGTGATATTTGTCATGTCATGGCCTCTGTGTTGTGATATTTGTCATGTCATGGCCTCTGTATCGTAATATTTGTCATAACATGGCCTCTGTATGTAATAGTTGTCATATCATGGCCTCTGTATCACAATATCTGTTATGTCATGACGTCTGTATCATGATATTTGTCATGTCATGGCCTCTGTGTTGTGATATTTGTCATATCATGGCCTCTGTGTTGTGATATCTGTCATGTTATTGCTTCTGTATGGTAATATTTGTCATATCATGGTCTCTGTATCCTGATATTTGTCATGTCATGGCCTCTGTATTGTAATAGTTTTCATATCATGTCCTCTAAGTGGTGATATTTGTCATGTCATGGCCTCTGTATTGTAATATTTGTTATATCATGACCTCTGTATCGTAATAGTTGTCATATCATGGCCTCTGTATCGTGATATTTGTCATGTCATGGCCTCTGTATTATGATATTTATCATATCATGGCCTCTGTATCGTGATATTTGTAATGTCATGGCCTCTGTATTGTGATATTTGTCATGTCATTGCCTCCGTTTAATTATATTTGTCATATTATGGCCTTTGTGTACTGATATTTGTCATGTCATGGCCTCTGTAATGTGATGTTTGTCATATCATGGCCTCTGTATCATGATATTTGTTATATCATGGCCTCTGTAATGTGATTTTTGTCATATCATGGCCTCTGTATCATGACATTTGTTATATCATGGCCTCTGTATCATGCTATTTCTCATATTATGACCTCTGTATTATGATATTTGTCATATCATGGCCTCTGTCTTGTTACATTTGTCATATCATGGCCTCTGTATCATGATATTTGTTATATCATGACCTCTGTATTGTGACATTTGTTATATCATGGCCTCTGTATCATGATATTTCTCATATTATGGCCTCTGTACCGTGACATTTGTCATGTCATGTCCTCTGTATTATGATATGTGTCATATCATGGCCTCTGTATCACGATATCTGTCATATCATGGCCTCTGTAACGTAATATTTGTCATATCATGGCCTCTGTAACGTAATATTTGTCATATCATGGCATCTGTAACGTGATATTTGCCATTTCATGGCCTCTGTAACGTAATATTTGTCATATTATGGCCTCTATATCGTGATAATTGTCATGTCAGGGCCTCTGTTATGTGATATTTGTCATGTCATGGCCTCTGTATTGTGACATTTGTCATATCATGGCCTCTGTGTTGTGATATTTGTCATGTCATGGCCTCTGTATTGTGACATTTGTCATGTCATGGCCTCTGTATCATGATATTTGTAATATCATGGCCTCTGTCTTGTGACATTTGTCATGTCATGGCCACTGTATCATGATATTTGTAATATCATGGCCTCTGTCTTGTGACATTTGTCATGTCATGGCCTCTGTATCATGATATTTGTCATATCATGGCTTCTGTATTGTGACATTTGTCATGTCATGGCCTCTGTATTGTGATATTTGTCATGTCATGGCCTCTGTACCGTGATAATTGTCATGTCATGGCCTCTGTTTTGTCATATTTGTCATATCTTGACCTCTGCATCAAGTTATTTGTCATATTATGGCCTCTGTATCATGACATTTGTCATATCATGTCCTCTTTTTTATGATATGTGTCATATAATGGCCTCTTTATCATGATATTTGTCATATCATGGCCCCGGTACCACGATATCTGTCATATCATGGCATCTGTATCGTGATATTTGTCATATCATGCCCTCTGTATCATGATATTTGCCGTATCATGGCCACTGTATCACGATATTTGTCATATCATGGCCTCTGTGTTGTGATATTTGTCATATCATGGCCTCTGTATTGTGACATTTGTCATGTCATGGCCTCTGTATCATGATATTTGTAATATCATGGCCTCTGTCTTGTGACATTTGTCATGTCATGGCCACTGTATCACGATATTTGTCATATCATGGCCCGTGTATCATGATATTTGTCATATTATTACTACTGTCCTATCCTGTTGGAATAAAGACAGAATAAGACAAAGTTTTCTACTGTCCTTTCTTGTTAGAAATAAAGAAAGAATAAACCAAAGCTTTCTACTGTCCTATCCTGTCGGAATAAAGAGAATAAATCAAAGCTTTCTTATGTTCTATCCTGTTAGAATAAAGACAGAATAAACCAAAGCTTTCTTCTGTCCTATCCTGTTAGAATAAAGACAGAATAAACAAGAGCTTTCTTCTGTCCTATCCTGTTAGAATAAAGAGAATAAACCAAAGCTTTCTACTGTCTTATCCTTTTAGAATAAAGAGAAATAAACCAAAGCTTTCTACTGTCCTATCCTGTTAGAATAAAGACAGAATAAACCAAAGCTTTCTACTGTCCTATCCTGTTAGAATAAAGACAGAATAAACCAAAGCTTTCTACTGCCTATCCTGTTAGAATAAAGACAGAATAAACCAAAGCTTTCTACTATCCTATCCTGTTAGAATAAAGACAGAATAAACCAAAGGTTTCTACAGTCTTATCCTGTTAAAGTAAAGACAGAATAAGCCAAAGCTATCTACTGTCCTGTTGAAATAAAAGCAGATTTAGGCTCCTTATAATCTTCTTGTGTCAGACTTTAATCCCTCAGTAATGTTGTGGACAGAAGTTGAGGTTAAAAACACTGTGGGCTGTCTCTGACTGGTTTCTGGGTGTCTTTAACTCTGGTCTAGAGGACTGAATCATTTCTGAGAGCTTTAAAACCAGATAATTATTTACAGAGGAACATCCCTAGTAGATTCACCACAGTCATGAGCCTGTTAATGAGCTCTGTTTTTACATTCAGTCAACATGCTGGCCCAAGCCAACAGAATCGTCAGGTATTTCCACAGCTTGCAGAAACAAAGCCTAACCATCGATGACCCAGCGTTTTGTGCTTGTTAGGACCAGATTAGATGTTTAGACCAGAGCATCACTGACCACTTCTACCATTGGAGGGCGTGTTTGGTCTGAAGCATTACATGACTGTTTTCTATGTTAGAGGCGTGTTTGATTTCACCACCAGTGAGGTCACGTCTTTTCAGCCCGCCGTAGAAGCGTTCTTGTTTTAGGACGTGGGGCCCTGGCCTCCATTGAACAGAGATGTGAATGTGCAGAGCTGGGACGGCTCTCTGTCCTCTTACACTTCAATATTCATCAACCAGAGAGAACAACAACCATAAAAATCAGGTCCAAGATCTCAATCCAATGGAAAATATCCTCGCTGTCCAACGGCGGCATGTTCCAGAAACACTCAGAGACGGTATTAGAGAGGAATGCTTTGGTTTGAAGCACAGAAGAATTCAGCTGACATGATGGATCTGCTCTGATCAGACTGTATTTGAGGAGATGAGGATATTGATCAGTAAAAATCTGATCAGATTGACTTTTCTCCCATCACTCACGACCACTACCAGACATTTTCTGTAGATTAATCAGCAGTAAACACACATGTAGTAGACGGTTTCAGCCTGTAGAGGGTGGTCAACACTTCTAAACCAAATGTAGAATTTAAAGAGTTGGAGCTAAAAATGAAGATCTGGACCTAGACTGATGAACAGGACTACAGAGATACAGAGGTCTAGATGGGAATAAAGGACTCTGAGGAGTAAGAGAGTCTTTAAAGAGGACTCAGTCCTGGTGTGATTCACTTCCTTCATCCATGTCTCTGTACAATGTATTTGAAATTATTTAATGAATATAAACTTAAAACAAAAAGCAAGGCAATTTGTGTTTGGCACATTATTTCGTTATTGTAACAATGCTTCTTGGTAATAAATTTTACACCGTTGGAAAGCCTGTTTATTACCCTTTTAACGATGCCACATTTGTAAGGATAATGCATTTGTGGGATGAGCAGCAGAGCTGAGTGTGTGGGTTGTGCCCATGAAAAATGTGCCAAACCTTCTCTGCCAGTGCCAAACAGCTTATTCTGCCATTGACTCTTGTTGGGTGTTTGGTGGATTTGATGATTGAAAGAAGACATATTGACAATTTCACAATTTATTCATTTAACAAACAGGAGCCTCAGTAGTGTGTGGAAGAACCATACACAGCCACAACAGCCTGGCTCCTCCTCCTCATGCTGGTCACCAGCCTGGTCACACACTTCTGTGGGATGGCATCCCATTCTTCAACCAGCATTTGTCACAAGTCAGCCAACATGGTTGTGTTGGTCCCTCTGGCACGAACAGCACGCCCAAGCTGATCCCACAAGTGTTCAATGGGGTTAAGGTCAGGACTGCTGGCAGGCCATTCCATCCTCTCCACTCCCAGATTCTGCAGGTAGTCTCTGATAAACCCCGCTCTGTGGGGGCGAGTGTTGTCATCTTGGAGGATAGAGTTCTTGCTGACAGGGTGAGAAAACAGTATTCTTGGGGTGTTGTCTTCTTGAGACGCCCACTTCGCGGCCTGTCTCTGACATTCCCCGTTATATAGAACTTGGTGTTTGGTTTGGAGATGGTACTAGGGTTCACTCCAAACAATGCCGCAATTTGGTTTTGTGGAACACCAGCTTGAAGTTGCCCAGCTGACGGGCCCTATCCAGATCAGTCAAACGCGACATGCCGATTCCTGAAGCAGACATCTACTGACCACTGTAGCAGGGCCCATGCTCACAGGTGCTGCCAATCAGGCACCTGACTGGCAGCACCTGGGGTTACCAGAAGCTCAAAACAAGAGTCAAAGGCAACAGCAAAATAAGCTGTTTGGCATTGGCAGAGAAGATTTGGCACATTTTTCATGGGCACAACCCACATACTCAGCTCTGCTGCTCATCCCACAAATGCATGATCCTTACAAATGTGGCATCATTTAAAAGGGTAATGAACAGGCTTTCCAACGTACATAAGATTTATTACCAAGAAGCACTGTTACAACAAAGAAACAATGTACCAAACACAAATTGCCTTACTTTTTGTTTTAAGTTTATAATAAGATTCCATACCAGTGAGCCTGGGTGGTGATTCCATCTATCAGGTAAGTATAGAGTATACTAGTTACAACACTGACAGCACCATGGGACCTGATATAATATGGTATGATTCTATTATTTTTAAAGTGAAATCTCAGCTGCTGAAGCTTGGAACTCCTTCAGAGTAGTCATAGGTGTCTTGGTGGCCTCTCTCACTAGTCTCCTTCTTACATGCTTATTAAGTTTGTGAGGACGGTCTGATCTAGGCAGATTTACACTTGCCACTAGTCCTTCATTTCTTCACAATGGATTTAACTGAACTCTGGGGGATGTTTAGAGCCTTGGAAATGTTTTTGTCTCCATCCACTGACTTAGACTCTTCGATAACCTTTTCTCTGAGTGTTCTTTTGTCTTCATGGTTTAATGGTAGCCATGAATACTGATGAACCAGTGACTGGAGCTTCCAGACACAGGTGTCTTTATACTACAATCACTCAGGGGATCTCTATTTCACAAACTGTGATACTACTAGCACCAACTGTCTGGACCTCTGTTGGATTAGCTCAGTTACTTCTGAAGGTGGGAATATTCTTGTGGTCACTTATTATACCTCACAGATGTTTAAATGGCAATACTTTTGACATTAAAGAGTTTTTTTGTGCCAAAAAGCAAAATTATATTGACCATGACTGATTTATAAAAACAATTAAAGGGTAAAACATCCACATGGTCACTATTTTCTATAGGCACTGTACATTTTAGCATGTTAATCCATGTGGTTTCTAGCCCAGAAGCCTCATTGACCTTATTTTACCACCATCACTTCACATCTCGACATCTACATGTGTTAGCATGAGCTCGTCGCCAGTTTCACCCACTTTTCCAGAACTAACATGTGGCAAAATGGTGGAAAAAAGACCCCAACATCCCCAGCTTCAAAGACTTTCTGTCATCATTTCAAAATATTAAAACATTCCATCCTTGCCTTCAACAATGTCAAAACCTTGGTGTATAGAAAACATTCCATACCTTCAACAACCTTCAACAATGATGTCACCTTAGAGTATACAAAACATTTCATCCTTAACTTCAACAATGATATCAACCCTATAGTGTTTAAAAACATTCCGTCCTTGTCTTTAACAATGATGTCAACCCTTAGAGTCTACAAAACATTCCATGCTTGCCCTTAACAATGATGTCAACCCTTAGAGTCTACAAAACATTCTATGCTTGCCCTTAACAATGATGTCAACCCTTAGAGTCTGTTGAACATCCCATCCTTGCCTTGAAAGATGATGTCAACCCTTAGAGTATAGAAAACATTAAATCCTTGCTGTAAACAATGGTGTCAAAAACCTTAGAGTATAGAAAACATTCCATCCTGGCCTTCAACAGTGATGTCAAACTTAGAATCCGTAAAAAATTCCATCCTGGTCTTCAACAATGATGTCAACCTTAGAGTATACGAAACATTCCATCCTTACCTTCAACAATGATGTCAACCGTAGAGTATACAAAACATACCATCCTTGCCTTCAGCCATGATCTCATTCTTAGAGTCTGTAAAACATTCCATCCTGGCCTTCAACTATGATGTCAACCATAGAGTATACAAAGCATTCCATCCTGGCCTTCAACAATGATGTCAACCGTACAGTATACAAAACATACCATCCTGGCCTTCAGCCATGATGTCAACCGTAGAGTGTACAAACCATTCCACCCTTGCCTTCAACAATGATGTTAATGTTATAGTATACAAAACATTTCATCCTTACCCTTACCCCTCACAATAATGTCAACCGTAGAGTCTGTTAAACATTCCATCCTGGCCTTCAACCATGGTGTCAACCCTTGGAGTCTTTTAAACCTTCCACCCTTGCCTTCAACAATGATGTAAACCTAATAGTATACAAAACATTTCATCCTTACCCTTACCTTTAACCGTGATGTCAACCTTAGAGTCTGTTAAACTGTCCATCCTGGCCTTTAACAATGATGTCAACCATAGAGTCTGTAAAACATTCCATTCTGGCCTTCAACAATGATAACAACCATAGAGTATACAAAGCATTCCATCCTGGCCTTCAACCATGATATCAATCCTTAGAGTCTGTTAAACCTTCCACCCTTGCCTTCAACAATGATGTAAACCTAATAGTATACAAAACAATTTCACCAAAGAGTATAAAGAACATTTCATCCTTACCTTCAACAATGATGTCAACCTTAGAGTCTGGTAAACTGTCCATCCTGGCCTTCAACAATGATGTCAACCATAGAGTATACAAAAAATTCCATCCTGGCCTTCAACCATGATGTCAACCCTTAGAGTCTTTTAAACATTCCTTCCTTGCCTTTTTATTCACTCCTTATTTTCTGCCCACAGAAACTTTGATGTGTCAGCCTTTTTTGGATGTTTACATTCACTTCTCTGTAGGAAGAAGGGGATGTCAGCATGTTTGTGTTGTTTCATCAGTATGTCACACTGCCACCTACTGGTCTGGCATGGATCCATGTGTGTGCTGGTTGTTATCATACTGGTTTGTGACTTTTTATCAGGGGCCCATTTGGAGTGTTTCAGTGACTCTATGTATGTCAGAACACAAATGAAGCCACTCTATACCACCTATCCCGCTGGGGGTCACCTGGAGCCTATCCCATGGGCGAGAGGCGGAGTACACTCTGGTCTGGACACCAGTCAACCGCAGGGCTGCCAGATAGAGACAGACAACCAGGCAGACTCACATTCACACCAATTAAGAGGCACCATTTAACCTAACGAGCATGTCTTTGGGGGTAGGAGGATACTAGAGTACCAGGAGAGAAGCCACACACACATGCATGCAAATTCCGCACAGAAAGGCCCTTACCAGGAAGGGAACCAAGAACCTTCTTGGTGTGAGGCACCAGTGCTAACCCCTGCACCGCTGTGCAGTCCCAAATGACACCAGTAAAACCATTACATCATTTCACACTGGGGTCCTGCTCTAACAGAGGAAAGAAGACAATTTCCTGTGGTATCATTTCCCTATGTGTGAAGAAAAGCCTCAAAATTAACTTCATAAACCTTTCTAACGTGTTAATCCGACATGAATGAAATGGAAAAGTCCCAGATTAATATTAAGTATAATCTCATAATGATGTAATTCTCATTCATGTCAGATTAGCGGTCTTTTCTTTCAGCTCTGACCAACGTTGACGCAGAAACTTTTGGTCTTTTTTAGAGACTGGTTGGTGAAAAGAGGATGTGTAAAGGTTACAGATGGCATCTACAGCTGTAAGTCACCAGTTAACATGGTCTCTAAATAAACCAAAACACTGCGCCATTATGTCCTCAGTGGAGGAAAAAGCTAGAGAGACAGAGTTCTGACCATGGGTCATCAATCAGAGCTGATCCAATAATATTATTGATTATCGTTTTGGTATCAGTGCCAGAGTTATCTTCATAAATACTGCAGTAGCACTGTAGAGGGAGGGATGTTTAATTGCAAATACATCTGCAGCCTGATTTTCGTTTTCTCCTATACCTCTCCAAGATGGCTCCCTCACAGACACTCTGCCCTGTAAACAGAGGTGGCCAGGCAGCATCTACATGTAAACATCTATGGTCAAACACATCTACTTTAGATCGCACTGGGCTGTTCTGTTCTCTGTCTAAACCAGGAGGATGGATCTCCAGGAGGGCAGAAGCTGAGTTCTTCTCAAACACCTTGAATGGTGGTTTTAGACAGAGATGTATGATCAGAAAGTATGATCAGAACCTAAAAACAAACATTTCCCGCTCACACTGAGCTGTTTCTGTGTGAGTGTGTGTGAGTGTGTGTCCATAATCTCCTCATTAAGGCCATTTAGACGGAGACGGTGACGTCTTTTGATGTAACATTACCCTCTGATCCAATTAGCCCACAACATGTCAGCAGCAGTCAGTGGCTCTACACACAACACACATGTATGGAGTCATTACTGTAGCAGAAATCCAGAGCACATTTGGACGATCATGACTTATTGATTCTGGGCTCAGATTTTCCAAACCTGCCTCTGTGCTCTGTCAAACATTCTCCTCTCATTGATTCTGCTGGTTTGACCAACTCTCTCTGGTTTAGCCTAAAGCTTAACTGCCTGGGAAATATTCCATGGTTTTGAGAAAAAATAAAAAAAACACTTTGGCAAACACAGGATATTTTTAATCATACTGTAACAGAGTTTTCCAGATGTGTGAACAAGTTTTTTTTGCAAGGCAAATGGTGATTGTGGACTCTAACAAGTTCTCTGATTGGCTGAGGATAAAGGCAATAAAGTTCAATGAATCAGCAGAGTTAGGACAGTAGAGTTAGGAAGAGATCACAGTTTGGCCAAAAAAATGGCTGAGGCAATCAGGCTACGAGGCTAACAATATGAAACCAAGGAGATCAAGGAGACATTTAGAGCACAGAGAGAAAATCTAAGAACCTGAATCTGAGCCCACAAATTCAGAAATTATGTTCTAAGAATGTTGAAATTAGCTTGTGAGTTTTGCAACAATAATGATTCCATAAACAATCATATAAGATTATCATGAATTAAGAAAAAAAATTCACATTTGTGTAAACATGTGTAAAAATATCAGTTATGAGGAGTTGTGTGGGGGCTTGGAGAACTCCCATCACTACTGAGGCTCCATGGCATGGAAATGTGCAGGAACTACTGTAAAGAAATTCAAAAATGAAATCTCTAATGCAGCAATGGTGTGTTTTACATTTTAACTTGAAGCCCATTACCTCATTAACGATGGAAGAAAGACATTCTCTGACCAGCTGCAGGCTTTGATTGTGATATAGTCGCAGGAAGTTTGAGCTCTTGTAGAGATCTGAATAATGAAATACCAGTCAGAATTCTGTTAGTTACTCAGTAAAAATCAGAAGTCAGACTTAAGTCAAAATTCTAAGATCAAAGTCAGAATTCTAAGATCAAAGTCAGAATTCTGAGACTTATGTCAGAATTCTAAAACTTATGTCAGAATTCTGATACTTAAGTCAGAATTCTGAGACTATAGTCAGAATTCTGAGATCAAAGTCAGAATTCTGAGACTTATGTCAGAATTCTGAGATCAAAGTCAGAATTCTGAGACATAGGTCAGAATTATAATATCAAAGTCAGAATTCTGAAACTTAAATCAGAATTCTGAGATAAATGTCAGAATTATGAGACTTAGGCCAGAATTATGAGATCAAAGTCAGAATTCTGGGATCAAAGTCAGAATATTGAGACTTAAGTCAGAATTCTGAGATCAAAGTCAGAATTCTGAGACTTATGTCAGAATTATAATATCAAAGTCAGAATTCTGAAACTTAAATCAGAATTCTGAGATCAAAGTCAGAATTATGAGATCAAAGTCAGAATTCTGACACTACAGTCAGAATTCTGAGATCAAAGTCAGAATTCTGAGACTTAAGCCAGAATTCTGAGACTTAAGCCAGAATTCTGAGACTCAAGCCAGAATTCTGAGACTTAACTCAAAACTATAAGATCAAAGTCAGAATTTTGAAACGTAAGTCAGAATTATGAGGTCTAAGTCAGAATTATGGGATCAAAGTCAGAATTATGAGATCAAAGTCAGAATTCTGAGACTTATGTCAAAATTCTGAGATCAAAGTCAGAATTCTGAAACTTAAAGATGCAGTGTGTAATATTTAGCCTATTAGCATTTAGCAAAACAAGCTTGGTTAAAATGAAACATAACATTTATAAGTAGACTGATCTAAATTAGTGTTGACATCTGATAACACATTTTTTAAATTTATGTTTTAAATTAACCCAGAATAAGCCTTTTATTCATACATAGGGAGGGTCCCCTCCAAGGAAGCTGCCATCTTGGATTTTTGCATTTTGCCTGTTTCTATGGCACCACAGAAGGAACCAAATAACAGTTAAGCATGTATTGATTTTTAAACTTCACTGGTTCCCACAGTTATCACCAGAAAAATGAGCATCACACTCCAGAATTGACTGTTAGATGTTGATAGTCCCATTTTTACACACTGTACCTTTAAATCAGAATTCTGAGATCGAAGTCAGAATTCTAGGATCAAAGTCAGAATTCTGAGATCAAAGTCAGAATTCTGAGACTTGTGTCAGAATTCTGAGATCAAAGTCAGAATTCTGAAACTTGTGTCAGAATTCTGAGATCAAAGTCAGAATTCTGAGACTTGTGTCAGAATTCTGGGATCAAAGTCAGAATTCTGAGATCACAGTTAGAATACTAAGACCAAAGTCAGAATTCTGAGAGTTAAGTCAGAATTCTGGGATCACAGTCAGAATTCTGAGATCACAGTTAGAATACTAAGACCAAAGTCAGAATTCTGAGAGTTAAGTCAGAATTCTGGGATCACAGTCAGAATTCTGAGATCAAAGTCAGAATTCTGAGATCAAAGTCAGAATGATCTCAGAATTTTTTTTTTTTTTTTACAAAAATTATTCTTCAGGAATTTTGCCCTTATTTTGACAGGACATCTGAAGAGAGACAGGAAATCTTTGGAAAGCGAATAGGAGAAAACATTCACTGACTTTACTTTGATCTTTGAATTCTGACTCTGACATGCTTTTATTTTAAAATAGTCAGAGGATGTGTACGCTGTTAAAATAAGGAGACAGTTAAACTAGAATACTGTTTATAACCCCAATCATCACACTAATGTTAGTGGCCATAACCATGATGATAACTCTCCATGTGAATGCTGGATGTTATGGCAAATAGACTCACAGCCTTCACTTTGTTTAAAGCAGGCTGTTTTTAATGAAACAATGTTGCCACCTGCTGGACAAAGGGGGAGTTATGGTAACTGTGCAGAAACGCAGAGTACCATCAACTGCTGACGCTCATCTTTTGTTCTGAATCAGAATAGAGGAACTTTTAGATAGAGTTTCAAACATTTAACATAATCACTGACAACTTTATTTAAAAAAAATAAAACAAAGCAATTCAATATTACAACCTTCTCATTATTAAGCTGAGGTTAAAATTCAATACAACCCTCATCAGTCAAACAACATCCACAGCTGTTGAATAACAAAACTAAAACACCTACTTACCCAGGAATGGCTGATTTCTTGTTGTTTATTCACTGAGAATCACAGACCAACTCCTGCACGCTGTCTAAACTGCACAAAAACATCAGCCTCTCAGTGAACAAGTCATGATAAAGCACTCTCTGGGAGCCTTTTGATTGGACAAATGTGTTAAAGTGCCCTGTGTGAGACCTTCTAGTGGACCAAAGCTCATCTGTAATGTCACTAAACATTCTGATCTCTTTATGCTGATGTATATAAGCAATAATTCCTGTAACTGAATACTTCAGATCTCAAGATTTAAGCACAAACTTTTAGATCTTATATTCGCAAGAGGAAAATAGTGTGTTTGCCAACACAGTTGGTCATGCCATCCACAAATGACAGTTAAAGCTGGATCATGGAGAAAAGAAGACATATGTGAACAGGATCCAGAAACACCACCATCATCTCTGGACCAAAGCTCATTTAACATGGACTGAGGGAACATGGAAAACTGTTCTGTGGTCAGATGAAACCACAGATGCTGTCCTGTAGACTAAAGAGGAGAGGGAGCATCCAGCTTGTTCTCCTGGCTCAGTTCTAAAGCCTGCATCTCTGATGGTATGGGGTTGCATTAGTGCCTATGGCATGGTCAGCTCTAACATCTAGAAAGAAACTATCAATGCTGAAAAGTAGAGAGAGGTTTAAGAGCAACATGTGCTCACATCCAGACGACGTGTCTGTCAGGGAAGGCCTTGACTGTTTCTGCAAGACGATGCTAAACCACATACCACATCCATCACAACATCATGGCTTCACAGGAGAAGAGTACGGGTCCTGAACTGGCCTGCCTGCAGTCCAGACCTTTCACCGATAGAAACATTAGGAGCATCAGAAAAGGAAAAATAAAGAAGACCCAGGGCTGTTTAGCAGCTAGAATCCAACAACAGACAAGAATAAGACAACATTCCTCTCCCAAAACTCCAGTAACTGGTCTCCTCACTCCCCAGACGTTTACGGACTGTTTAAAGAAGAGGGGATGCTATACAATGGTAAACATGGCCCTGTCCCTACTTTTTTTAGATGTGTTGCTGCCGTCAAATTCAAGATAAATGGTTTTCCTGAAACGGTAAAAACAGGGGTTTATAAAACGTGACAACGTTTTTATGTATATTTTACAGTGTCCCAACTTTTGGGGGGGAATTTGGGTTGTAAATTGACAGCAAAGGCTTTCTTTATAATGATAATAATAATAATAACAATAATTATTGTTATCATTATTATTATTATTATTATTATTATGTCTGTATGTTGTTGTATTAAGGAAACCCACCGGGATGAATGTTTTTCTCTGATTTAAATGAACTCTCGCTGTTTGCATGAAACTCCACGTGAGAGACGTTACGTAACGTCTGTTTGGACCAATCAGCTGCCGTCACCAGGACCGGAAACTGTAATACCCATTTCCCCAAAGCGACAGAGAGGAGCACGTCTCTTCCAGGGCTACAAACAGGCTACAACCAGGCTAAAAACAGGCTATAAACGGGCAAATACCCAAATAACACCAGAGCTGACGCTGCGTGGATGTCAGAGCCATGAAGCACAGCTCTAACGTCCCGGCCTTCCTCACCAAACTGTGGACTCTGGTGGAGGATGAAAACACCAACGAGTTCATCTGCTGGAGCCAGGTAATGCTAAAACGTCTAGCATGCTAGTACCGCTCGGTCTGCGGCAACAGGCAGGGATGCTAATGCTGTTAGCATGCTTGTTTTGGGAGCTAACGCAAAGCTAGCGGTAAAATTAGCTTCAAACAAACCGCTGCATGGTTAGCACCGAGCAACGCTCCCATCAGTAAATGACATTATGAAGACTTAAGGCTAATTTATGGTTAAAGTAGCATCAAGCATAACGCCACTTTAAGCACAGCCCTAATAGTTAGAGGCCAGGCTAAACCGCGTTAGCAAGCTAGGTATTTACCTTTTAAGGTTACCTGTTCTGCATCAGCGTCACTCTGAGGTAGAGCTCTGTGGATGGATGGAGGCTAAAGAAAACACTATAGAAACGATCCAGGGCACTGGACAGCTGGAGAATGTCATCAGTTTAAATAATAGTAAAATTATACCATGAATAACTTCAGACCAATGGGAAGAACATTACTTAACCTAGCATCTGACAGCATTGCGACGTTTAGCGACAATGGGTTGAATAAGTAGGTAAATACTGATAAATACTGAGTAACTAACTGTAAGTAAAGCAGGTAAATACTGAGTAACTAACTGTTATTATAGCAGGTAAATACTGAGTAACTAACTGTTACTAAAGCAGGTAAATACTGAGTAACTAACTGTTATTATAGCAGGTAAATACTGAGTAACTAACTGTTACTAAAGCAGGTAAATACTGAGTAACTAACTGTTACTAAAGCAGGTAAATACTGAGTAACTAACTGTTACTAAAGCAGGTAAATACTGAGTAACTAACTGTTACTAAAGCAGGTAAATCCTGAGTAACTAACTGTTACTAAAGCAGGTAAATCCTGAGTAACTAACTGTTAGTAAAGCAGGTAAATCCTGAGTAACTAACTGTTAGTAAAGCAGGTAAATACTGAGTAACTAACAGTAATTGAAACAGGTAAATACTGAGTAACTAACTGTTATTATAGCAGGTAAATACTGAGTAACTAACTGTTAGTAAAGCAGGTAATTAGTGAGTAACTAACTGTTAGTAAAGCAGGTAAATCCTGAGTAACTAACTGTTAGTAAAGCAGGTAAATCCTGAGTAACTAACTGTTAGTAAAGCAGGTAAATACTGAGTAACTAACTGTTAGTAAAGCAGGTAAATACTGAGTAACTAACTGTTAGTAAAGCAGGTAAATACTGAGTAACTAACAGTAATTGAAACAGGTAAATACTGAGTAACTAACTGTTATTATAGCAGGTAAATACTGAGTAACTAACTGTTATTAAAGCAGGTAAATCCTGAGTAACTAACTGTTAGTAAAGCAGGTAAATCCTGAGTAACTAACTGTTAGTAAAGCAGGTGAATACTGAGTAACTAACTGTTAGTAAAGCAGGTGAATACTGAGTAACTAACTGTTAGTAAAGCAGGTAAATACTGAGTAACTAACTGTTAGTAAAGCAGGTAAATACTGAGTAACTAACTGTTATTAAAGCTGGTAAATACTGAGTAACTAACGGTTAGTAAAGCAGGTGAATACTGAGTAACTAACTGTTATTATAGCAGGTAAATACTGAGTAACTAACTGTTATTATAGCAGGTAAATACTGAGTAACTAACTGTTATTAAAGCAGGTAAATACTGAGTAACTAACTGTTAGTAAAGCAGGTAAATCCTGAGTAACTAACTGTTAGTAAAGCAGGTAAATACTGAGTAATTAACTGTTAGTAAAGCAGGTACATACTGAGTAACTAACTGTTAGTACAGCAGGTAAATACTGAGTAACTAACTGTTATTGAAGCAGGTAAATACTGAGTAACTAACTGTTATTATAGCAGGTAAATACTGAGTAACTAACTGTTAGTAAAGCAGGTGAATACTGAGTAACTAACTGTTATTAAAGCAGGTAAATACTGAGTAACTAACTGTTAGTAAAGCAGGTGAATACTGAGTAACTAACTGTTAGTAAAGCAGGTAAATACTGAGTAACTAACTGTTATTATAGCGGGTAAATACTGAGTAACTAACTGTTATTAAAGCAGGTAAATACTGAGTAACTAACTGTTAGTAAAGCAGGTAAATACTGAGTAACTAACTGTTAGTAAAGCAGGTGAATACTGAGTAACTAACTGTTAGTAAAGCAGGTAAATACTGAGTAACTAACAGTTATTGAAGCAGGTAAATACTGAGTAACTAACTGTTATTGAAGCAGGTAAATACTGAGTAACTAACTGTTATTATAGCAGGTAAATACTGAGTAACTAACTGTTATTGAAGCAGGTAAATACTGAGTAACTAACTGTTATGAAAGCAGGTAAATACTGAGTAACTAACTGTTAGTAAAGCAGGTGAATACTGAGTAACTAACTGTTATTAAAGCAGGTAAATACTGAGTAACTAACTGTTAGTAAAGCAGGTGAATACTGAGTAACTAACTGTTATTAAAGCAGGTAAATACTGAGTAACTAACTGTTATTAAAGCAGGTAAATACTGAGTAACTAACTGTTATTAAAGCAGGTAAATACTGAGTAACTAACTGTTATTAAAGCAGGTAAATACTGAGTAACTAACTGTTATTAAAGCAGGTAAATACTGAGTAACTAACTGTTATTAAAGCAGGTAAATACTGAGTTACTAACTGTTATTATAACAGGTAAATACTGAGTAACTAACTGTTATTATAACAGGTAAATTCTGAGTAACTCACTGTTAGTAAAGCAGGAAAATACTGAGTAACTAACTGTTATTAAAGCAGGTAAATACTGAGTAACTAACTGTTACTAAAGCAGGTAAATACTGAGTAACTAACTGTTATTGAAGCAGGTAAATACTGAGTAACTAACTGTTATTATAGCAGGTAAATACTGAGTAACTAACTGTTAGTAAAGCAGGTAATTAGTGAGTAACTAACTGTTACTAAATCAGGTAAATACTGAGTAACTAACTGTTACTAAAGCAGGTAAATACTGAGTAACTAACTGTTATTAAAGCAGGTAAATACTGAGTAACTTACTGTTATTATAGCAGGTAAATACTGAGTAACTAACTGTTAGTAAAGCAGGAAAATACTGAGTAACTAACTGTTACTAAAGCAGGTAAATACTGAGTAACTAACTGTTATTATAGCAGGTAAATACTGAGTAACTAACTGTTATTATAGCTGGTAAATACTGAGTAACTAACCTATTAAAGCAGGTAAATACTGAGTAACTAACTGTTATTAAAGCAGGTAAATACTGAGTTACTAACTATTATTATAACAGGTAAATACTGAGTAACTAACTGTTATTAAAGCAGGTAAATACTGAGTAACTAACTGTTAGTAAAGCAGGTAAATCCTGAGTAACTAACTGTTAGTAAAGCAGGTAAATACTGAGTAATTAACTGTTAGTAAAGCAGGTACATACTGAGTAACTAACTGTTAGTACAGCAGGTAAATACTGAGTAACTAACTGTTATTGAAGCAGGTAAATACTGAGTAACTAACTGTTATTATAGCAGGTAAATACTGAGTAACTAACTGTTAGTAAAGCAGGTGAATACTGAGTAACTAACTGTTATTAAAGCAGGTAAATACTGAGTAACTAACTGTTAGTAAAGCAGGTGAATACTGAGTAACTAACTGTTAGTAAAGCAGGTAAATACTGAGTAACTAACTGTTATTATAGCGGGTAAATACTGAGTAACTAACTGTTATTAAAGCAGGTAAATACTGAGTAACTAACTGTTAGTAAAGCAGGTAAATACTGAGTAACTAACTGTTAGTAAAGCAGGTGAATACTGAGTAACTAACTGTTAGTAAAGCAGGTAAATACTGAGTAACTAACAGTTATTGAAGCAGGTAAATACTGAGTAACTAACTGTTATTGAAGCAGGTAAATACTGAGTAACTAACTGTTATTATAGCAGGTAAATACTGAGTAACTAACTGTTATTGAAGCAGGTAAATACTGAGTAACTAACTGTTATTAAAGCAGGTAAATACTGAGTAACTAACTGTTATTGAAGCAGGTAAATACTGAGTAACTAACTGTTATTATAGCAGGTAAATACTGAGTAACTAACTGTTAGTAAAGCAGGTGAATACTGAGTAACTAACTGTTATTAAAGCAGGTAAATACTGAGTAACTAACTGTTATTAAAGCAGGTAAATACTGAGTAACTAACTGTTATTAAAGCAGGTAAATACTGAGTAACTAACTGTTATTAAAGCAGGTAAATACTGAGTAACTAACTGTTATTAAAGCAGGTAAATACTGAGTAACTAACTGTTATTAAAGCAGGTAAATACTGAGTTACTAACTGTTATTATAACAGGTAAATACTGAGTAACTAACTGTTATTATAACAGGTAAATTCTGAGTAACTCACTGTTAGTAAAGCAGGAAAATACTGAGTAACTAACTGTTATTAAAGCAGGTAAATACTGAGTAACTAACTGTTACTAAAGCAGGTAAATACTGAGTAACTAACTGTTATTGAAGCAGGTAAATACTGAGTAACTAACTGTTATTATAGCAGGTAAATACTGAGTAACTAACTGTTAGTAAAGCAGGTAATTAGTGAGTAACTAACTGTTACTAAATCAGATAAATACTGAGTAACTAACTGTTACTAAAGCAGGTAAATACTGAGTAACTAACTGTTATTAAAGCAGGTAAATACTGAGTAACTTACTGTTATTATAGCAGGTAAATACTGAGTAACTAACTGTTAGTAAAGCAGGAAAATACTGAGTAACTAACTGTTACTAAAGCAGGTAAATACTGAGTAACTAACTGTTATTATAGCAGGTAAATACTGAGTAACTAACTGTTATTATAACAGGTAAATACTGAGTAACTAACTGTTAGTAAAGCAGGAAAATACTGAGTAACTAACTGTTACTAAAGCAGGTAAATACTGAGTAACTAACTGTTATTATAGCTGGTAAATACTGAGTAACTAACCTATTAAAGCAGGTAAATACTGAGTAACTAACTGTTATTAAAGCAGGTAAATACTGAGTTACTAACTGTTATTATAACAGGTAAATACTGAGTAACTAACTGTTATTATAACAGGTAAATTCTGAGTAACTCACTGTTAGTAAAGCAGGAAAATACTGAGTAACTAACTGTTATTAAAGCAGGTAAATACTGAGTAACTAACTGTTACTAAAGCAGGTAAATACTGAGTAACTAACTGTTATTGAAGCAGGTTAATACTGAGTAACTAACTGTTATTATAGCAGGTAAATACTGAGTAACTAACTGTTAGTAAAGCAGGTAATTAGTGAGTAACTAACTGTTACTAAATCAGGTAAATACTGAGTAACTAACTGTTATTAAAGCAGGTAAATACTGAGTAACTTACTGTTATTATAGCAGGTAAATACTGAGTAACTAAGTGTTAGTAAAGCAGGAAAATACTGAGTAACTAACTGTTACTAAAGCAGGTAAATACTGAGTAACTAACTGTTATTATAGCAGGTAAATACTGAGTAACTAACTGTTATTATAACAGGTAAATACTGAGTAACTAACTGTTAGTAAAGCAGGAGAATACTGAGTAACTAACTGTTACTAAAGCAGGTAAATACTGAGTAACTAACTGTTATTATAGCTGGTAAATACTGAGTAACTAACCTATTAAAGCAGGTAAATACTGAGTAACTAACTGTTATTAAAGCAGGTAAATACTGAGTAACTAACTGTTAGTAAAGCAGGTAAATAGTGAGTTACTAACTGTCATTAAAGCAGGTAAATACTGAGTAACTAACTGTTATTAAAGCAGGTAAATACTGAGTTACTAACTGTTATTAAAGCGGGTAAATACTGAGTAACTAACTGTTATTAAAGCAGGTAAATACTGAGTAACTAACTGTTATTAAAGCAGGTAAATACTGAGTAACTAACTGTTAGTAAAGCAGGTAAATAGTAAGTAACTAACTGTTATTAAAGCAGGTAAATACTGAGTAACTAACTGTTATTATACCTGGTAAATACTGAGTAACTAACTGTTATTAAAGCAGGTAAATACTGATTAACTAACTGTTATTATAGCAGGTAAATACTGAGTAACTAACTGTTATTAAAGCTGGTAAATACTGAGTAACTAACTGTTATTAAAGATGGTAAATACTGAGTAACTAACTGTTATTAAAGCTGGTAAATACTGAGTAACTAACTGTTATTAAAGCTGGTAAATACTGAGTAACTAACTGTTATTAAAGCAGGTAAATACTGAGTAACTAACTGTTAGTAAAGCTGGTAAATACTGAGTAACTAACTGTTATTAAAGCAGGTAAATACTGAGTAACTAACTGTTATTAAAGCAGGTAAATACTGAGAAACTAACTCTTATTAAAGCAGGTAAATACTGAGTAAATAACTGTTTTGATAGCAGGTAAATACTGAGTAACTAACTCTTAGTAAAACAGGTAAATACTGAGTAACTAACTGTTATGATAGCAGTTAAATACTGAGTAACTAACTGTGATGAAAGCAGGTAAATACTGAGTAACTAACTGTTATTATAGCAGGTAAATACTGAGTAACTAACTGTTATTATAGCAGGTAAATACTGAGTAACTAACCTATTAAAGCAGGTAAATACTGAGTAACTAACTGTTATTATAGCAGGTAAATACTGAGTAACTAACTGTTATTATAGCAGATAAATACTGAGTAACTAACTGTTATTATAGCAGGTAAATACTGAGTAACTAACTGTTATTATAACAGGTAAATACTGAGTAACTAACTGTTATTATAGCAGGTAAATACTGAGTAACTAACTGTTAGTAAAGCAGGTGAATACTGAGTAACTAACTGTTAGTAAAGCAGGTGAATACTGAGTAACTAACTGTTAGTAAAGCAGGTAAATACTGAGTAACTAACTGTTATTAAAGCAGGTAAATACTGAGTAACTAACTGTTATTATAGCAGGTAAATACTGAGTAACTAACTGTTAGTAAAGCAGGTGAATACTGAGTAACTAACTGTTATTAAAGCAGGTAAATACTGAGTAACTAACTGTTAGTAAAGCAGGTAAATACTGAGTAACTTACTGTTAGTAAAGCAGGTAAATACTGAGTAACTAACTGTTATTATAGCAGGTAAATCCTGAGTAACTAACTGTTAGTAAAGCAGGTAAATACTGAGTAACTAACTGTTAGTAAAGCAGGTAAATCCTGAGTAACTAACTGTTAGTAAAGCAGGTAAATACTGAGTAACTAACTGTTATTAAAGCAGGTAAATACTGAGTTACTAACTGTTACTAAAGCTGGTAAATACTGAGTAACTAACTGTTACTAGAGCAGGTAAATTCTGAGTAACTCACTGTTAGTAAAGCAGGAAAATACTGAGTAACTAACTGTTATTAAAGCAGGTAAATACTGAGTAACTAACTGTTACTAAAGCAGGTAAATACTGAGTAACTAACTGTTATTGAAGCAGGTAAATACTGAGTAACTAACTGTTATTATAGCAGGTAAATACTGAGTAACTAACTGTTAGTAAAGCAGGTAATTAGTGAGTAACTAACTGTTACTAAATCAGGTAAATACTGAGTAACTAACTGTTACTAAAGCAGGTAAATACTGAGTAACTAACTGTTATTATAACAGGTAAATACTGAGTAACTTACTGTTATTATAGCAGGTAAATACTGAGTAACTAACTGTTAGTAAAGCAGGAAAATACTGAGTAACTAACTGTTACTAAAGCAGGTAAATACTGAGTAACTTACTGTTATTATAGCAGGTAAATACTGAGTAACTAACTGTTAGTAAAGCAGGTAAATACTGAGTAACTAACTGTTATTATAACAGGTAAATACTGAGTAACTAACTGTTAGTAAAGCAGGAAAATACTGAGTAACTAACTGTTACTAAAGCAGGTAAATACTGAGTAACTAACTGTTATTATAGCAGGTAAATACTGAGTAACTAACTGTTATTATAGCAGGTAAATACTGAGTAACTAACTGTTATTATAGCAGGTAAATACTGAGTAACTAACTGTTATTATAGCAGGTAAATACTGAGTAACTAACTGTTATTATAACAGGTAAATACTGAGTAACTGACTGTTAGTAAAGCAGGAAAATACTGAGTAACTAACTGTTACTAAAGCAGGTAAATACTGAGTAACTAACCTATTAAAGCAGGTAAATACTGAGTAACTAACTGTTATTAAAGCAGGTAAATACTGAGTAACTAACTGTTAGTAAAGCAGGTAAATAGTGAGTTACTAACTGTCATTAAAGCAGGTAAATACTGAGTAACTAACTGTTATTAAAGCAGGTAAATACTGAGTTACTAACTGTTATTAAAGCAGGTAAATACTGAGTAACTAACTGTTATTAAAGCAGGTAAATACTGAGTAACTAACTGTTATTAAAGCAGGTAAATACTGAGTAACTAACCATAGTAAAGCAGGTAAATACTGAGTAACTTACTGTTATTAAAGCAGGTAAATACTGAGTAACTAACTGTTATTATACCTGGTAAATACTGAGTAACTAACTGTTATTAAAGCAGGTAAATACTGAGTAACTAACTGTTATTATAGCAGGTAAATACTGAGTAACTAACTGTTATTAAAGCTGGTAAATACTGAGTAACTAACTGTTATTAAAGCTGGTAAATACTGAGTAACTAACTGTTATTAAAGCAGGTAAATACTGAGTAACTAACTGTTATTAAAGCTGGTAAATACTGAGTAACTAACTGTTATTAAAGCAGGAAAATACTGAGTAACTAACTGTTATTAAAGCAGGTAAATACTGAGAAACTAACTCTTATTAAAGCAGGTAAATACTGAGTAAATAACTGTTTTGATAGCAGGTAAATACTGAGTAAGTAACTCTTAGTAAAACAGGTAAATACTGAGTAACTAACTGTTATTATACCTGGTAAATACTGAGTAACTAACTGTTATGAAATCAGGTAAATACTGAGTAACTAACTGTTATTAAAGCAGGTAAATACTGAGTAACTAACTGTTATTATAGCAGGTAAATACTGAGTAACTAACCTATTAAAGCAGGTAAATACTGAGTAACTAGCTGTTATTATAGCAGGTAATTAGTGAGTAACTACATGTTACTAAAGCGGGTAAATACTGAGTAACTAACTGTTATTGAAGCAGGTAAATACTGAGTAACTAACTGTTATTGAAGCAGGTAAATACTGAGTAACTAACTCTTAGTAAAGCAGGTAAATACTGAGTAACCTACTATTATTATAGCAGGTAAATACTGAGTAACTAACTGTTATTATAGCAGGTAAATACTGAGTAACTAACTGTTACTAAAGCAGGTAAATTCTGAGTAACTAACTCTTAGTAAAGCAGGTAAATACTGAGTAACTAACTCTTAGTAAAGCAGGTAAATACTGAGTTACTAACTGTTACTAAAGCAGGTAATTGGTGAGTAACTAACTGTTACTAAATCAGGTAAATACTTAGTAACTAACTGTTATTAAAGCAGGTAATTAGTGAGTAACTAACTGTTACTAAAGCAGGTAATTAGTGAGTAACTAACTGTTACTAAATCAGGTAAATACTGAGTAACTAACTGTTATTATACCTGGTAAATACTGAGTAACTAACTGTTATTAAAGCTGGTAAATACTGAGTAACTAACTGTTATTAAAGCAGGTAAATACTGAGTAACTAACTGTTATTAAAGCTGGTAAATACTGAGTAACTAACTGTTATTAAAGCAGGTAAATACTGAGTAACTAACTGTTATTAAAGCAGGTAAATACTGAGTAACTAACTGTTATTAAAGCTGGTAAATACTGAGTAACTAACTGTTATTAAAGCAGGTAAATACTAAGTAACTAACTGTTATTAAAGCAGGTAAATACTGAGTAACTAACTGTTATTAAAGCAGGTAAATACTGAGTAACTAACTGTTATTAAAGCTGGTAAATACTGAGTAACTAACTGTTATTAAAGCAGGTAAATACTGAGTAACTAACTGTTATTAAAGCAGGTAAATACTGAGTAACTAACTGTTATTAAAGCAGGTAAATACTGAGTAACTAACTGTTATTAAAGCAGGTAAATACTGAGTAACTAACTGTTATTAAAGCAGGTAAATACTGAGAAACTAACTGTTATTAAAGCAGGTAAATACTGAGTAAATAACTGTTTTGATAGCAGGTAAATACTGAGTAAGTAACTCTTAGTAAAACAGGTAAATACTGAGTAACTAACTGTTATGATAGCAGGTAAATACTGAGTAACTAACTGTTATGAAAGCAGGTAAATACTGAGTAACTAACTGTTATTAAAGCAGGTAAATACTGAGTAACTAACTGTTATTATAGCAGGTAAATACTGAGTAACTAACCTATTAAAGCAGGTAAATACTGAGTAACTAACTGTTACTAAAGCAGGTAAATACTGAGTAACTAACTCTTAGTAAAGCAGGTAAATACTGAGTAGCTAACTGTTATTATAGCAGCTAAATACTGAGTAACTAACCGTAATTATAGCAGGTAAATACTGAGTAATTAACCTAATAAAGCAGGTAAATACTGAGTAACTAACTGTTATTATAGCAGGTAAATACTGAGTAACTAACCTATTAAAGCAGGTAAATACTGAGTAACTTACTGTTATTAGAGCAGGTAAATACTGAGTAACTAACTGTTATTATAGCAGGTAAATACTGAGTAACTTACTCTTAGTAAAGCAGGTAAATACTGAGTTACTAACTCTTAGTAAAGCAGGTAAATACTGAGTAACTAACTGTTATTAAAGCAGGTAAATACTGAGTAACTAACTCTTAGTAAAGCAGGTAAATACTGAGTAACTAACTGTTATTATAGCAGGTAATTAGTGAGTAACTAACTGTTGCTAAAGTAGGTAAATACTTAGTAACTAACCTATTAAACCAGGTAAATACTGAGTAACTAACTGTTACTAAAGCAGGTAAATACTGAGTAACTAACTGTTATTATAACAGGTAAATACTGAGTAGCTAACTGTTATTATAGCAGGTAAATACAGAGTAACTAACCTATTAAAGCAGGTAAATACTGAGTAACTAACTGTTATTGCAGGTAAATACTGAGTAACTAACTGTTACTAAAGCAGGTAAATACTGAGTAACTAACTGTTATTAAAGCAGGTAAATACTGATTAACTAACTGTTATTATAGCAGGTAAATACTGAGTAACTAACTTACTAAAGCAGGTAAATACTGAGTAACTAACTCTTAGTAAAGCAGGTAAATACTGAGTAACTAACTGTTATTATAGCTGGTAAATACTGAGTAACTAACTGTTATGAAAGCTGGTAAATACTGAGTAACTAACCTATTAAAGCAGGTAAATACTGAGTAACTAACTCTTAGTAAAGCAGGTAAATACTGAGTAACTAGCTGTTATTATAGCAGGTAATTAGTGAGTAACTACATGTTACTAAAGCGGGTAAATACTGAGTAACTAACTGTTATTGAAGCAGGTAAATACTGAGTAACTAACTGTTATTGAAGCAGGTAAATACTGAGTAACTAACTCTTAGTAAAGCAGGTAAATACTGAGTAACCTACTGTTATTATAGCAGGTAAATACTGAGTAACTAACTGTTATTATAGCAGGTAAATACTGAGTAACTAACTGTTACTAAAGCAGGTAAATTCTGAGTAACTAACTCTTAGTAAAGCAGGTAAATACTGAGTAACTAACTCTTAGTAAAGCAGGTAAATACTGAGTTACTAACTGTTACTAAAGCAGGTAATTGGTGAGTAACTAACTGTTACTAAATCAGGTAAATACTTAGTAACTAACTGTTATTAAAGCAGGTAAATACTTAGTAACTAACTGTTACTAAAACAGGTAATTAGTGAGTAACTAACTGTTACTAAATCAGGTAAATACTGAGTAACTAACTGTTACTAAAGCAGGTAAATACTGAGTTACTAACTGTTACTAAAGCAGGTAAATACTGAGTAACTAACTGTAATTAAAGCAGGTAAATACTGAGTTACTAACTGTTACTAAAGCTGGTAAATCTTGAGTTACTAACTGTTACTAAAGCAGGTAAACACTGAGTAACTGTTACTAAAAAAGGTAAATACTGAGTAACTAACTGTTACTAAAGCAGGTAAATAATGAGTTACTAACTGTTCCTAAAGCAGGTAAACACTGAGTAACTGTTACTAAAAAAGGTAAATACTGAGTAACTAACTGTTTTTAAAGCAGGTAAACACTAAGTAACTAACTGTTACTAAAGCTGGTAAATACTGAGCTACTAACTGTTACTAAAGCAGGTAAATACTGAGTAACTAACTGTTACTAAAGCAGGTAATTATTGAGTAACTCACTGTTACTAAATCAGGTAAATACTGAGTAACTAACTGTTATTAAAGCAGGTAAATACTTAGTAACTAACTGTTACTAAAGCAGGTAAATACTGAGTAACTAACTGTTATTAAAGCAGGTAAATACTGAGTAACTAACTGTTATTAAAGCAGGTAAATACTGAGTAACTAACTGTTATTAAAGCAGGTAATTTTCTGAGTAACTAACTGTTACTAAAGCAGGTAAATACTGAGTAACTAACTGTTATTAAAGCAGGTAAATACTGAGTAACTAACTGTTATTAAAGCAGGTAAATCTGAGTAACTAACTGTTACTAACGCAGGTAAATACTGAGTTGCTAACTGTTGTTAGAGCAGGTAAATACTGAGTAACTTTTACTAAAACAGGTTATTACTGAGTAACTAACTGTTATTAAAGCAGGTAAATACTGAGTAACTAGCTGTTATTATAGCAGGTAATTAGTGAGTAACTACATGTTACTAAAGCTGGTAAATACTGAGTAACTAACTGTTATTAAAGCAGGTAAATACTGAGTAACTAACTGTTATTGAAGCAGGTAAATACTGAGTAACTAACTGTTAGTAAAGCAGGTAATTAGTGAGTAACTAACTGTTACTAAAACAGGTAAATACTGAGTAACTAACTGTTATTAAAGCAGGTAAATACTTAGTAACTAACTGTTACTAAAACAGGTAAATACTAAGTAACTAACTGTTATTAAAGCAGGTAAATACTTAGTAACTAACTGTTATTAAAGCAGGTAAATCTGAGTAACTAACTGTTACTAAAGCAGGTAAATACTGAGTAACTAACTGTTATTAAAGCAGGTAAATCTGAGTAACTAACTGTTATTGAAGCAGGTAAATACTGAGTAACTAGCTGTTATTTTAGCAGGTAATTAGTGAGTAACTACATGTTACTAAAGCGGGTAAATACTGAGTAACTAACTGTTACTAAAGCAGGTAAATACTGAGTAACTAACTCTTAGTAAAGCAGGTAAATACTGAGTAACTAACTGTTATTATAGCTGGTAAATACTGAGTAACTAACTGTTATGAAAGCTGGTAAATACTGAGTAACTAACTGTTATTATAGCAGGTAAATACTGAGTAACTAACAGTTATTATAGCTGGTAAATACTGAGTAACTAACTGTTATTATAGCAGGTAAATACTGAGTAACTAACTGTTACTAGAGCAGGTAAATACTGAGTAACTAACTCTTAGTAAAGCAGGAAAATACTGAGTAACTCACTGTTATTAAAGCAGGTAAATACTGAGTAACTAACTGTTATTAAAGCAGGTAAATACTGAGTAACTAACTGTTATTAAAGCAGGTAAATACTGAGTAACTAACTGTTATTAAAGCAGGTAAATACTGAGTAACTAACCTATTAAAGCAGGTAAATACTGAGTAACTAACTGTTACTAAAGCAGGTAAATACTGAGTTACTAACTGTTACTAAAGCAGGTAAATACTGAGTAACTAACTGTTATTAAAGCAGGTAAATACTGAGTTACTAACTGTTACTAAAGCAGGTTAACACTGAGTAACTGTTACTAAAAAAGGTAAATACTGAGTAACTAACTGTTACTAAAGCAGGTAAATAATGAGTTACTAACTGTTCCTAAAGCAGGTAAACACTGAGTAACTGTTACTAAAAAAGGTAAATACTGAGTAACTAACTGTTTTTAAAGCAGGTAAACACTAAGTAACTAACTGTTACTAAAGCTGGTAAATACTGAGCTACTAACTGTTACTAAAGCAGGTAAATACTGAGTAACTAACTGTTACTAAAGCAGGTAATTATTGAGTAACTAACTGTTACTAAATCAGGTAAATACTGAGTAACTAACTGTTATTAAAGCAGGTAAATACTTAGTAACTAACTGTTACTAAAGCAGGTAAATACTGAGTAACTAACTGTTTTTAAAGCAGGTAAATACTGAGTAACTAAATGTTACTAAAGCAGGTAAATACTGAGTAACTAACTGTTATTAAAGCAGGTAATTTTCTGAGTAACTAACTGTTACTAAAGCAGGTAAATACTGAGTAACTAACTGTTATTAAAGCAGGTAAATACTGAGTAACTAACTGTTATTAAAGCAGGTAAATCTGAGTAACTAACTGTTACTAACGCAGGTAAATACTGAGTTGCTAACTGTTGTTAGAGCAGGTAAATACTGAGTAACTTTTACTAAAACAGGTTAATACTGAGTAACTAACTGTTATTAAAGCAGGTAAATACTGAGTAACTAGCTGTTATTATAGCAGGTAATTAGTGAGTAACTACATGTTACTAAAGCGGGTAAATACTGAGTAACTAACTGTTATTGAAGCAGGTAAATACTGAGTAACTAACTGTTATTGAAGCAGGTAAATACTGAGTAACTAACTGTTAGTAAAGCAGGTAATTAGTGAGTAACTAACTGTTACTAAAACAGGTAAATACTGAGTAACTAACTGTTATTAAAGCAGGTAAATACTTAGTAACTAACTGTTACTAAAACAGGTAAATACTAAGTAACTAACTGTTATTAAAGCAGGTAAATACTTAGTAACTAACTGTTATTAAAGCAGGTAAATCTGAGTAACTAACTGTTACTAAAGCAGGTAAATACTGAGTAACTAACTGTTATTAAAGCAGGTAAATCTGAGTAACTAACTGTTATTGAAGCAGGTAAATACTGAGTAACTAGCTGTTATTATAGCAGGTAATTAGTGAGTAACTACATGTTACTAAAGCGGGTAAATACTGAGTAACTAACTGTTACTAAAGCAGGTAAATCCTGAGTAACTAACTCTTAGTAAAGCAGGTAAATACTGAGTAACTAACTGTTATTATAGCTGGTAAATACTGAGTAACTAACTGTTATGAAAGCTGGTAAATACTGAGTAACTAACTGTTATTATAGCAGGTAAATACTGAGTAACTAACAGTTATTATAGCTGGTAAATACTGAGTAACTAACTGTTATTATAGCAGGTAAATACTGAGTAACTAACTGTTACTAGAGCAGGTAAATACTGAGTAACTAACTGTTATTAAAGCAGGAAAATACTGAGTAACTCACTGTTATTAAAGCAGGTAAATACTGAGTAACCAACTGTTATTAAAGCAGGTAAATACTGAGTAACTAACTGTTATTAAAGCAGGTAAATACTGAGTAACTAACTGTTATGAAAGCTGGTAAATACTGAGTAACTAACCTATTAAAGCAGGTAAATACTGAGTAACTAACTGTTATTAAAGCAGGTAAATACTGAGTAACTAACCTATTAAAGCAGGTAAATACTGAGTAACTAACTGTTATTAAAGCAGGTAAATACTGAGTAACTAACCTATTAAAGCAGGTAAATACTGAGTAACTAACTGTTATTAAAGCAGGTAAATACTGAGTAACTTACTGTTATGAAAGCTGGTAAATACTGAGTAACTAACCTATTAAAGCAGGTAAATACTGAGTAACTAACTGTTATTAAAGCAGGTAAATACTGAGTAACTAACCTATTAAAGCAGGTAAATACTGAGTAACTAACTGTTATTAAAGCAGGTAAATACTGAGTAACTAACCTATTAAAGCAGGTAAATACTGAGTAACTAACTGTTATTAAAGCAGGTAAATACTGAGTAACTAACTGTTATTAAAGCAGGTTAACACTGAGTAACTGTTACTAAAAGACGTAAATACTGAGTAACTAACTGTTGTTAAAGCAGGTAAATACAGAGTAACTAACTGTTATTAAAGCAGGTTAACACTGAGTAACTGTTACTAAAAAAGGTAAATACTGAGTAACTAACCTATTAAAGCAGGTAAACACTGAGTAACTGTTACTAAAAGACGTAAATACTGAGTAACTAACTGTTGTTAAAGCAGGTAAACACTGAGTAACTGTTACTAAAAAAGGTAAATACTGAGTAACTAACTGTTTTTAAAGCAGGTAAATACTGAGTAACTAACTGTTACTAAAGCAAGTAAATACTGAGTAACTAACTGTTACTAAAGCAGGTAAATACTGAGTTACTAACTGTTACTAAGGCAGGTAAATACTGAGTAACTAACTGTTACTAAAGCAGGTAAATACTGAGTTACTAACTGTTACTAAAGCAGGTAAATACTGAGTAACTTACTGTTACTAAAGCAGGTAAATACTGAGTAACTAACTGTTACTAAAGCAGGTAAATACTGAGTAACTAACTGTTATTAAAGCAGGTAAATACTGAGTTACTAACTGTTACTAAATCAGGTAAATACTGAGTAACTAACTGTTATTATAGCAGGTAAATACTGAGTAACTTACTCTTAGTAAAGCAGGTAAATACTGAGTTACTAACTCTTAGTAAAGCAGGTAAATACTGAGTAACTAACTGTTATTAAAGCAGGTAAATACTGAGTAACTAACTCTTAGTAAAGCAGGTAAATACTGAGTAACTAACTGTTATTAAAGCAGGTAAATACTGAGTAACTAACTGTTATTAAAGCAGGTTAACACTGAGTAACTGTTACTAAAAGACGTAAATACTGAGTAACTAACTGTTGTTAAAGCAGGTAAATACAGAGTAACTAACTGTTATTAAAGCAGGTTAACACTGAGTAACTGTTACTAAAAAAGGTAAATACTGAGTAACTAACCTATTAAAGCAGGTAAACACTGAGTAACTGTTACTAAAAGACGTAAATACTGAGTAACTAACTGTTGTTAAAGCAGGTAAACACTGAGTAACTGTTACTAAAAAAGGTAAATACTGAGTAACTAACTGTTTTTAAAGCAGGTAAATACTGAGTAACTAACTGTTACTAAAGCAAGTAAATACTGAGTAACTAACTGTTACTAAAGCAGGTAAATACTGAGTTACTAACTGTTACTAAGGCAGGTAAATACTGAGTAACTAACTGTTACTAAAGCAGGTAAATACTGAGTTACTAACTGTTACTAAAGCAGGTAAATACTGAGTAACTTACTGTTACTAAAGCAGGTAAATACTGAGTAACTAACTGTTACTAAAGCAGGTAAATACTGAGTAACTAACTGTTATTAAAGCAGGTAAATACTGAGTTACTAACTGTTACTAAATCAGGTAAATACTGAGTAACTAACTGTTATTAAAGCAGGTAAATACTTAGTAACTAACTGTT